>NC_034009.1:2101486-2247416 GCF_000346465.2 Prunus persica
AGATAGAAACTCAGCTATGAATAATAACCTGTAACTAACATCTAACAACATAGTTAAGCTAAACATGACATGTGTCATCATCTGAGCTTTATTGATCTACATGTGATTTTCTGTGTGCAGGTTCAAAGTTGTTAGTATGAACTTGTATTGATGGCTGAGATATACTTGTAACACTTTTAATATAATCATTACGTCTATGGTGACACCAATGTTTTAAAAGGTAAGGCGTAAAGATGTGGCGGTTTTAGTTTGCTATATGAGGCATAAACCTTGAAATAGTGAGATATAAGCCTTTTTAAACATTAATTTAATTTAATAAAAATCAATATAAATAATACATAGGTCCATTAATGTATTTATTTAGAGAGAGAGAATTAAAATTGATGCAGATTATCGCATTAGGGATGTACATAGGGTTTAGGGTTTAAACTCTAATACTAAGGTGTCATGAGGGTTCGAACATGAAACAATTGATCTGCAAGACTCTTTTTTCACTAAGCTAGACCCATTAGCAACTGTTTTGGTCATTACATGAAAGAAAGCAAATAATAAAATATTCCTGCTTTGATTCTTGAACATAGAATACAATAGAGGAATATATCCACGTTATTGGGAAGGTCTTCTTAATTATGTTTTGCATTCACATTATAAGTCTTCTTAACTATGTTTCTCGTTTTTGAAAATTGAACATGCTTGAATAATAAATATATGACATCTCATTAGCATACGTGGCCAAAGATATTGTCGCTTCAACCTAAAAAATTTCATCTTTCTCTATGCATATCATTAGCATATTATTTTCTCCCCTACCCCTGGCTCAATCTGGAAAAGCGATTTGCTAGTCTGACAAGATCCGAGATGTTTTGCATACGTACCATTGACTAATACTAATTAACGTTGGCAATAACGGAAACGATAACGGTCGGTGGTGTTCATTGAGGTGTTGTTAATAATACCTGTCACTGCAGAACTGTTTTCAATTTCTTTCGATATGTACGCTAATCTAACATCATATTCTATACATACATGTTCATATGATTTTAAGTTCAATTTCCAGAACATGTGAAAATGAGTTTGAGTTCAATTTCTTTCGACATGTACCCTTGTTTTTTTAAAGAAATGAAGGACGACTTTTGATCATGCTGGGCCAGACTGGCCAGTGGCAATGTTTGATTGTAACATGTGAAGATTTATAAATAAAAAAATCAAGCAAGGAAAAAACAAAACATCAACCTGATCCTCGAGGAAATATAAAATAAAAAGAAAGAAGGAAAGAAAGAGCTTGTTGACTATAATAGATGAAGTTGTTGAACAATTTTCCTACACCTTTCTCAGAGTCTAGCTAGTTGAGTTTTCCAGTTTCATATGGGCTGCAATAATCCTAGCCAGAATCAGTTTCTATGATGACCTCTTCGCGTTGCAGTTTCTACAAATCCTCCTTGCATCTTCATTGCATACTGTGAACAATTTCATTAACCCTCCAGGTATTACAATTGGTTCCCTTTTCCTGTTGTCATTTTTTTTCTTTTTAATCAAAATACAAAATGGGTTTAGATTACATGTTTATTTTATAAGTTAATTTGATTTCCTTGCCACTGCAGCTTTGTTTCAGCCTTTCCAGACTAAAAGTTATCATGGAGAATGATACACAAAGTAATACCAGAGACCATATTTCAGTTCCTATAGTAGACGGAGGTATTGGGCTTGAGGCATTGGAAAACACCATGAGAGCAAAGCTTTGCCCTGGTTCACCTTCCTGGGATGCCAAATGCTGCATCTTCAGAGTTCCCCAGGTACTCAAGAGACATAAACGAGAGGCATACGAACCTGATTTTGTCTCAATCGGTCCATTTCACCATGGAGGTACACAATTTCAACACATGGAAAATGTGAAACAGTGGTATTTAAATAATCTTTTGTCATGTAGAACCAATGTGAGCTTGAAAGACTTAATTGATTGCGTCTTTCAGCTAGAGAAATCCACCCGCGGATTTTATGCTGAACCGCTTGATCATCTGAGCCAGAATGACTTGGTAGAAATGATGATACTTGATGGTTGCTTTGTAATTGAATTGTTCCGGAAGTTTGTGGTACGACAAACTTCTGATGAGAAACATGTTGACGGAAATGACCCCATCTTCAGAATGGATTGCATGTTCCAATATCTATGCCATGACCTGTTGCTGCTTGAAAATCAGCTACCTTGGTTTGTTCTCCAGCATTTATATAACCTTACCCTCGACCCGGAGCCAGATAAATATAGTCCCTCCCTCACTATCCTCATGCTCACAGCCTTCACCTCACAAAAACCACTGAACCACAACTGCGACTCCTATCTAGGGTATGTTCATGAGAACAAGCATGACACAAATTACAATACTTTGCACATACTTGATCTGATAAGAACTTCGATAGTTTTTCCATTCCAGGAGCACATTAAAGAAAAGAAGAGAAGAGAAAAAGAAGCAAAGAAGAAAGCTTTTTGCAGACCAAAAATAAGAAGAACGATCAATAATAAGAAGTTAGGGGCAGATATGGACTCGGAGTTTCCTCCTGCAATTGCTCTAGCGCAGGCAGGAGTTAAATTTTGAAGCGTTTCTGATGCTGGCAGCATAATGAATATCGAATTCGAAAAGGGGGTCTTTCGTTACTTTGGATACAAAAGAGGTACTTTTAAAATTCCACACCTATCAATTGGAGAGCTGACAGACCCACTGTTCAGGAACCTCATTGCCTTTGAGCAATGCTACCATCACCATTCGCATGAAATAACATCTTATGCCTTTTTGGTGAATAAACTTGTCGCTTCCAGCAAGGACATGGAGATTCTTTGTGAGAAACGGATCATTGATAACTGGTTGAGCGCTGAAGATGGCGCCAACTACTTCAGCAAGCTCTGCAACGACACCGTTCTCAAAAAGTTCTACTATGATGAACTCTGCGCTCAAGTGAAAATGCATTACCAGATTAAATGGTACAGGTGGCTTGAAAAGTTGAACCGTGACTATTTTGCAAACCCATGGAGTGCCATTTCTCTCATTGCAGCTGCTATACTTCTGGCTCTCACCGTCGTGCAGACCGTGTACACCATTCACAACTAGCTTTGCGGGATACATGTTTATTCTTCTTGTTTTTTACAGAAACAAAAATAAAACCTAATGTCCTCCTTTTCAATTTTTACTACCGTATTATTATTCAGTTATAAGAAAAAAATCAAACGTTATATATTTAGGATATTTGAATTTCATGACTTTTTATTTTTATTATTATGAGCAAGGGGGCAAACAGAACAACTACAAACAGGAAACCGAACGAGGCTTACAAGCCCCTAACAAATTATCTAACAAAATTGAACTAAGCCAGACCGGAGCCTCCTCCAAAAAGCAGCAACCCAAATCCAGATTATAGCTCCACGCCGCAAGACAATCTGCAAAAACTTGCAAAAACAATAATGAAAGACAAAAATTGCTTGTTAGACGCCAAAAGCCCAAATTGAAAGTTAATCTGTTTGAAGGAAAGCCCAATCACTAGCCACATCACCACCCAGGACCCAGCCATCAATTATTTCCGGAAAAACAAAAACCAAAAAAATCAGTGTTCCAATATCTATGCGACTAATTGACATGAGACTGAACAAATTCAAAAATGTTTCTATATGAGAAAGAAAAGAAAAAAACATAGACCTCATAGAGTTTTTAGACTTTATTGACAGAAGAAGACCAAGACTATAAATCTAAAATAACACCAACAAAAGGAAAAATAAGCTCCGTTAATTCCGAGACATGACATAGAGAGTGCCACTTTGTCAACAATAGATCTATACCAAGTGATCTAACCTAGTGAAAAAGGGTATTGACTTAAATACTAATGGTCTTAGGTTCGAACACTCAAATAGTGTGTATGAGAAACCCCCCTCCTTCTGTAATTTAGATTATCGTTTGTATTATTATTATTTATTTTTTTTGGTGACATGTATTTCTTTATTATGAATCTAGGGTGTTTTGAGAGATTTTTTTGTGAAGCTCCTTCTCGAGTTTTTATTGTTTTGTTTAAAAAATAATAATTGAAATTACATTAATTGTTTCCTGATTGTTTTATTTTAGAAGTTAGTATCTCATCCTTTAGAGCATTTCCACCAGTTAGCCCCTTGCCATGGTAAGGGGAGTCTTAGGGCAGCTACTATTCACGTGAATAATGGCTGCCATAGCCCCCCAGCAAAATGTGTTTCCAGCAGTTTAGGCTTGCCATGGAAAATACTATTCATTTTTTTTGTTTTTTTTCACAACTTTGTTTACTTAAACAATTAATTTGGACAATATTTTCGGATAAGATTTTTGGCTTCCTACGTGTCAATACTATTCATATCGGATAAGATTTTCGGTTTCAAATTTCATATTAATTTCAGATACATTTCAAATTCAAATTTCAGATAAGTTCAAAATGTCAAATTTCAGATACATTTCAAAATTCAAATTTCAGATAAATTTTAAATTTTAAATTTCATTTGAATTTCAAATTTCAGATAAGATTTTCACCCTCTTAGATTGCGTCACATGTCATATCTATCTGTCTAAATTTTTCTATAAAACCAGAGGCTCAACTCATACCTCCCACACCAGATCTTCTCTACATTTCCATTTCCCAGATTTTAGATTTAATTCTCCATTTTCAATGGCAGACATGCAAGAGGTTTTGGAGAGGCAAGAGAGAGAAAGGAGAGAAAGAATGCGTCGACAAGCTGCAAGCAAAAGGGTGCAGAGAGAACTAGATGAGCAACTTGGCATGGCGATTGCTTTGCTGGAGGAAGAAAACCAGAGCCGCCGTGGTTCACGAGAAGGCCGTGCCCCAAATGTGGACAGACATAGACATTCTCGGGGTAAGAATCTTCTGGAAGATTATTTTATCCCACATTCTATGTACTCTAATGTTCATTTTTGAGCGAGATATAGAATGCAACCTCATTTGTTCAATAAAGTCATGCATGATATTTGTAATTATGATGAATACTTTCTTCAAAAGAAAAATTATGCTGGAAATTTAGGGCTTCTTCCCGAGCAAAAGTTCACAGCTGTGATACGAATGTTAGCGTATGGGTCATCTGCTGATCAGGTGGATGAAATTGCCCGGATGGGGAAGTCCACTATTTTGGAGAGCTTGGTGCGATTTTGTGATGCAGTGGAAAATCTATACACCAGGGAGTACCTGCGCAGACCTATGCTCAGGGACCTGCAACGGCTTCTAAAAAAAGCTGACTCTCATGGATTTCCTGGAATGATTGGTAGCATTGACTGCATGCACTGGCAATGGAAAAATTGTCCAACTGCTTGGCAAGGGGATTATGGCAATCGAAAAGGGCAAAAAAGCATCATCCTCGAAGCAGTTGCTGATTTTGATACATGGGTTTGGCACGCCTTCTTTGGAGTTGCCGGCTCTCAAAACGATTTGAACGTCCTGGGTCAATCCCCAGTGTTCAATGATGTTCTGAGAGGTGAAGGCCCAAATATCACATATCAAATCAATAATACCGTCTACCAAAATGGGTATTATCTAGCTGATGGTATCTACCCGAGATGGACAACATTTGTGAAACCAATTCCATATCCCCGATCCCATAAGGAAAATTTTTTGTTGCCTATCAAGAGGGATACAGAAAAGATATTGAGAGGTGCTTTGGTATCCTTCAAGCCCGGTGGGCTATTATCAGGGGTGCGACGCGTCTATTTGACGAAGAGGTGCTTAGGAGTATAATGATGACTTGTATCATCCTCCACAACATGATTGTGGAAGATGAGTATGATTACGATGCTGATGAAGTGTATGAACCGGATCCTATGAACACGGCCTTAACACGAATTTATGAAAAACTCATGGGGCCAAATGAAGAACCAGTGTAGCATGATCCCTTGGTTAGAGACGGTAGTTTCTTGCCTCGTATGATTGAGCGCTACATGGAAATGCAATCGTCGTATATTCATGAACACCGTCAAGTTGACTTGATGGAGCATTTATGGGCGGTGAAAGGCAATGAAGGTGAATGAAGTGAAGTGAAGATGTATTTTTTAATGTATTATGTTTATGTTGTATTTTTAGTTATGCTTTATTGTTTTTTTATGCTTTAGTTGTGGTTTGATTATTTTTTATGCTTTGGTTGTGATTTGCTTTTTATGTATGAAATCTTTTGAATAAAAAGGAATTTTGTTGAATATTTTCTTTATTCACTAAAAGAAAATCAATACAACTCATAAAATAAAATACATGAATTACCACTAATTTTTGAAACAAAACAAAAAATACAATGAAATGAAAGGCAAGCAAACTAATTTAATGGTACAATGAAATGAAAGGCAAGCAAACTAACTTAATGGTTTTGATCATTTAACCAATCCGTGTTGCTAGGTCCATTGTCACGAAAAAGTCTTCGTCTCATAACATCCCTTTGTTCTAGCTTCCAAATTTGTTTTGTTTCAAGGGACATATGGCTTGTATCCATGGCCATGGTTTCCCGATCCTTTTTTCTAATATTTTCTTGGCGTACATACTCCCTTTCTTGGCTTACATATTCCCTTTCTTTTGCATATTCTACATCAATTGCCCTATCGTGCTCTTGTTGTTTCATGTCCATTTCAATTCTCATGGCTTGCATCTTTGAAAGTTCTTCCAAAAATTTAGATGCATTCTTGGTAGAACTACTCCCTCTCTTCGCCTTTGCTGCCTTCCTCCCAATAGGCCTACGCTCTTTTTCAATAGGCGAGTCTTGACTCATCGGAGAATCCATAGTTGAATCCGATGCAGGTGTCTCATGGAGTGGCGTCTCGTTCAAGACTACCGTCAGACCTGTTGGAATAATTTGGAATCTTTTACAATTCTTCACCACCTCCCAACATAGGGTATGGTTGAAACTTTTTTTGCACCCCCCGGTAGCACCAAAAAACATTTGTGCTTGCATAATCTATAAAAAAAAAAATAGAAATGTAAGAAACTTTAAAAAATATTGGCAATGCAACAAGTATAAAAAAAAATGGCAATACAAGAAACTTAAAAAAATATTGGCAATGCAACAAGTATAAAAAAAATGGCAATGCAACAAGTATTAAAAAAAAATGGCAATACAAGAAACTTTAAAAAATATTGGCAATGCTGGTCGTCACTTCTACATATTGCCGATTGGATCGGATCATATGCAGTGCAGCCTACAGTTGACTTTAATTTTGTTGGATATATACGATAATGATATACTGTTTTTAAAAGACCAGTGGTGCCGCACGGCATAACTAGATCACTAATTTATGATATTTAACTGAGGCACAAAATAATTATTAATCCCAAGTGGCTGGTTTAAATTGAGTTAGGAAAGACCTGAAATATGAGCTATGACATTTGTACGATGCCAATATATATATATATATATATATATATATATTAGCCCTTGGCACACGTGGCAATTGTTTTTATTTTTTAGGGTTTGGTTTCTATCTTATCTACTGCCGTGCTCACAAGGTTTCTGTGTTCTGCCTTACCTATTATTGTCCTCACAAGATTTCTGTGTTCTGCCTTATCTAATGCCGTGCTCACAGAGTTTCTGTGTTCTACCTTACTTATTCTCATGCTCACAGGGTTTCTATGTTTTGCTATGAGTCCTATTTTTTAGGGTTTGCTCTTGTGTTTCCGCTGCGAACTTTGCTTTAGTTTGTCACTTGTTTCACTCGTGGTTGACGAAAAGACCTTCTCTACAATTAGTGCTTCTCAAGTATATGGTGTTCTGTGACTCGCTTGTCAAGTTGGCCGTGCAAAATATCTTTGCCCAACTTGAGGGGGAGTGTTGGCGAGTCCTTACTTAGTTAGGATTTTGATTCCTTATTTCATTAGAATTTTGGTTACTTACCAATTATTATTTAGTCCTAGTGTAATAGAGATTTACTTCCTATTGTAATTTAGATATATTTCCAATTTTATTTAGGGTAACACATTTTTGTACTTGTATAAATACCTCCATATCGGAGAAGAATAATAATATGAGTGTATCTGAGCATAACTGAATATTTGCCATATCGGAGAAGAATAGTTTCTTGAAGAAGTTGATTCCTTTTTTCATCGAATGTAACACCCCGACTCCAAATTAAATGTTTATTTTAATCGATTTAAATAAAATTACGAATTTACCCTTGGGGTAGGGGTAAATTGGTCACTTTCTTCTTCGGAAGGATTTTGGGACCGTGGATGGTATTTCTGGGTAGATGGTACTGAGACGAATTCGTAGACATGCGGCAGGCTTGAATCGGAGTTGTAACGGAAAAGTTACGGGCAAAATAGTATCAGTGGCAAAACGGTAAATATTTCGAAAAGGGATAGAGTAAAAAAATCAGATTTTCACCTCAGCTCTCTCTCTCTCCTCGCGCGCGCTCGACACTCTCTCTCTCCTCAGTCTCTCTCTCTCCCCGACGTCAACTCTCTCTCTCTCCTCGGTTCTCTGAACTCCGGCCACGGCAGGACACGAGACAGGTCCCGATCGACTCGCCTCGTCGTCCCGATCAAGACATGCCCGTTTTCTCCGTCGGAAACTACGGAATCCGGCCGCGAGCTCGACGGTTTTAAACCGGAGCTTTTCCGCTGTCGCGCCGCCGCCTCCGCCGCCCAAACCCGGTGAGTGAGGTATGGTTTCTCATCCATTTTTCGAGTTCTAGCTGATGATTGTATAAGTTTGGATTGATTTGTTGGGTAGGAATTGATTTTGAAAACCTAGGTTTTGGCCGAATTTCAAAATGAAATTCCGGCCAGTTGCCGCCCGAATTAGGCCTTCCCGTAGTTGAATGAAGTGATCCTGACCTCGAGTAGGAGCTAGGGTAGGAAGGGTGAGCTCGGGTGTGGAGTTTTTCCGTCGCCGGAATTACTCTACACACCTACGTGCTGCCGGCGCGTGGGCGAGGCTGGTGAAGCTGTAAATTAACCCGATGAGATCCTTAGGTTGTCACGAGCGCATAGGAATTCGCGGATCTCAATTCGGATGTCGTTTGACTATCGAACGGATTTTCGCATATTGTGCGTTATCCGGGTTCGATAGGTTCCGACCGTTAGATTCTTCCCGAATTAAAATATGTTGTTCTAGGTATTCCTAGGACCGTATGGGACTTCATGAATTCTGAATCGGAGCCCCGGATGTTCCGATTCAATAATGCAAAGTTTGCGGGTTAGTGATAACCGTAAAATCATGAACGATTCCTAAACCTGTAATCGGACCTTAGGATACCTTCTGCAACGTGCACGTATGGGAAATTTGGGGATTTAAGCATTTAATTTGTGATTTCCGCTTTGACGTAATTTTATATTAATTAACGGTTCGTATCTCGAAATAGTTGTTTCGACTGCACGTACGCAGCAAACAGGACCCTCACGTAGTCAGGCAGCAAGGGAATACTTGTGAGTGGACTTTGTTTTCAATCATATGCATGGTTTTGATTGATGAAAGATTTTGCATAATGTTTTAATGGCTTATGGATTATATATATTATGTTCATGAGTTGATTTTGACGGTCGTATAACACTTGGCAATATATTGTGAGTTTGGCATTTTGAGTTTTTGAGAGTGCATTTTATATGGATTGTGGGAAAGTATATTTATGTAATCTCTATAGACGAGATACTTGGGTTGTTAGAGGGTGATGTGGAAGAATGTGATTTTGGAGAGAAGTTGTGTGATTACACTACGTAAGTACCTTCCCAAGTTACTAGTCTCACTCGCGGCGTTGGATGTTCCGGCGGGTGAGACACTTTCCATATGCGGCGTTGGATGTTCCGGCGTATGGAAAGACTTTGTATAATGTTTAGGGTCATCACCATGCGTTGGATGTTCCGGTGTGTGATGATCCAGTGTACGCGTGTAGGACATAGTTTGGGAGCTACACATGGCGTTGGATGTTCTGGTGTGGGAGCTTTGGAGTTTCGTCCTCCGGTTGGACCGCTCATCCCTAGACACAGGATAGCACCTGGAAATCCTGCGGACTAGTCAAACGATCCCCCAGTTGGATTGTTTTCCCCGGTACCTAGGTGGTGTGATGAGTATATCGTATAGCTATTTATAGTTATATTTATATATATATAGGTATATTTATATGTATATGTATAGTTGAGTGTGTAAGGAATTAGTAGTTTGACAGGAGTTGTAAGACTGAGAGAATGGGATTCTTTTTGAAAAAAATAACTGGTGTTTTTAGAAGAGTTTTAATGAATCATGTTTTGAGTAATAAACTATTGAATTGTGAACCTGCATGGCTTGAGCATTATTTTTACAAAGTGGGGTTACTATATTGTTTTTAACTGCAAATCTGATTTTTGTCCACTCACATGTTTTCTGTTTTGCTCCCTCCCAGCCAGTAGTCGCTCCAGGAAGCGTGCAAGTGGTGTACGAAGCTCAAACTGTGCATCTTTCTAGTTAGGAACTATGTAAATTCTTCTACTCAACTGTTCTTGTAATCTAAATTCAGTAGATGCTCTGTATTGCCCATGATAGATTTTACTTGTGAGGCCGGAGGCCACTTTAGTGACTTGTAGATTTGTGAAAGCATGCTGCTGGTTGGAATTATTATTGTGTGTATGTTGCAGGTTGAGTAAATTTTTTGTTGGGATTGCTTAAATTACAGAGGAGACTCTGCCAAAATTTTGGTAGAAAGTCTCGATTTCTTAGTAGGTGGGCCCGGCATTGGGATGATGTCAGAATAAAGACGGGGTCCGCTTCGGTCTTCGGGAAATTCCGGGGCAGGTCCTGTCATCGAATCTACATTTCATACATCTATTACTATCTGGAGCTGAGTTGTGGTGCAGTTGATGGACTAGGTGCCATTTCCATAAAGAACAAGCTTCTAGCTCAACTAAGTTTGGATTGCATAGGGAGGTAGCACTCGTTTCCTTAATAGATTTAGGATTGTTTGAGCTTGAGTTTACTTTTGCCTTCTTAACTTAGTGGATTGCCTTGTCGAAGTGATGACCTCCAGTTTTTCCCAATAATGGGTTTGTGGGTGAACATGTCTTGTGTTTTTATCTGAATTTTATGTCTAGCTTTATCATATTTATAATATCTGTGATGTTGATGAATGCTTACACACCATGCATCTTAGTTGTTGTTAGCACAAGAAGGCCTAGATTGACGGATCCTTTTGAGTGCTTAAGTTGTCACACAGTTATTTTCTAAACTTGCATGGGTTTGTGATTTGTGTATTGCTTGTGTGCGCTGATCATTGTGTAATCTCTGGTGTGTGTCTAGTAACAGGCTAGTTATATAGTTGTTTGAAATACTTTGTGAGTCAGATCCTCGAGCAGCTTGTTTAGTGTTTGAATTTACCACTTCCACCTAATTACCAATTTCAAAACTTCAGAACCATGTTAATGAAAGACTTAAAAGGTCGTCTTTTATCAACTATGCCTAGTGGGCCAATGGCGATATTTAATTGCAACATGTGATTAACATCTCAGCAACATGTGAAACCAATGGAGAGATGTGTATTAACGTAATAATCTAACAGTTGAATTGCTAAGATTAGAAATAATATTCCCAATATATATGTTTAGATCAGACTACTTCCAAGCCATATATCATCATGGATGTCCTAACATTCAAAAAGCCAGTCTCTCAAGTAGATAGTAACAATAGCGTGGAGAACGCTGAAGCTGCTGATCAGAAGAGCCTGTTTGCCCGGACTGACACAGAAATCTTGGAAGGCATTTATGCCACTCATGTTGTTTGCCATGAGCACGATGCCCTTAATGTTGATTCTCTTTTCTCCATCACTGAAAGCATCCTGAAGTGTTCGAAGCAGATCGTCGATCATATTGAGCAGATGGTATGTAAGCAAATATTACTTATTCTTTTTCAAGTAATGAATATCAAGTTACTGATGGTATCATATCATGGCTCTTTGCTCATTGCTGTTGCTTTCTTTGGTTGTTCTTTGTCATTTGATCTTAATTCGCACAAAATATATACAATGTGTACGTATTTCATTTGGTTAACATGTTGAACGTACAAATCCTCACGGAACCCATTGGAGAATTTGATCAAATATACTTCAAATCCTCAAAATCAATTGTCGGAAAAAGGAATTCAAATCTTGTCAAACAAGTTCCTTACATTTTTTTGTTTTTTGATTTAAATGTATTACAAATTATTCGGGTTAATCGGACTTGGGAATGTTTAGGAAAATTTACTAGAAGGGGGTTGTATTTCTTTGTACTTCTGAAGCTTCAATCTTACCTGTAATTGATTTGCTTGTGCCTTTGTTTGCAGACCCCCCGAGTAAATGCTGAAACCATGGATGGAATAACTATCCCACCCAACTTCAGCACGACGTTGTGCATTCTCAAGTCCATTGTCCATGAGGTCATTATCTTTCATTATTATAGCTTATAAGTTAGTTTTCTTTTCTATTATTTAATTTCTTTTTCTAAATCGTTTGGCAAGAACAAGAAGAATTTCTAACTTGGGACATTATGAAATATAGATCAGAAGATAAATAACACTGACTAAGAGAAAGAGATGAATAGATACATATATTCTTGATTCTTTACAATATTAAGTCCATCCATGTAAATACATTATATCTAATCATAGTAATGAGATATGAAATTTCATGTGCCATGTAAGGCTCCAGATGAAAAGAATTCCCACGACGCCACGCTGAAAATACTTAGCAAGGTGCCAAAGTATTCATGGGAAGCGAAGGCTGTGCTGGCCCTGGCGTCTTTTTCTTTGGAATATGGAGAGTTCTGGCTCACTGCCCAGCATCAACGATCTGACCAACTTGCCAAGTCTGTGGCATGCCTTAAGGGAGTACCAGTCCTTCTCAAGCCCGAAAACCTCAAGCAACGAGGCAAATCAGTTGCTCAGCTCAACAATGTGATAATGTCCACGTTGGAGGTGATTGATTGCATCTTAGAATTGGAGAAGCTTTCCAGTATTTATAATGAGGTAAAGGAGTTGAGAGAAATCTTGACAAGTGCAAGGAAAGATATCTCAGTGAATGTCTATTGGTGTATCATTACAACTGTGGCTTGCGGCACTAACTTCACCCTTCTTACTAGTGATGAGTAAGTTTTCATCCATCTTCTCCATGCCAATACTTCATATGCGCTTAATTCATCTTATTCCAATGTCATCAAATTAGTCATACCTAGACTATATTCAAGTGACAGTGATTTACTTAATTAATGATCAACAGTTCAAATTGATAACCAAACAACAGAAGGCGTACCTTATAATTAAGTTAAACAAAAGAAAATTATATGACTGGTTTAATTCTTCCATTTCAGGGGGAAGTCACACGATCTTGTCCAGTATGCTCAAAAGATCACAATCATCCTTAAAAACCTTAAAGGACAGCTTAAGAGCTGCAATAAAGAAATAGGTGGGTTACTTATTGAACATTTTACAAGGAAATGCATATATTAAAATATTTGTGAAGTTTCGTATGTTGTATTCTTCTCTATAAGGTCTTCATATATATATATATGTGTGTGTGTGTGTGAGAGAGTACATAGGCTTTTATAAGCGTGTATAAAACAAAGAAAGTAAGAAAGTCCTAGTTATTAAAAGATTATAAAAAGATCAGTTTACTAAATTGATTAGGAAGCAAATCTCCTAAATTTCCTTGTTCTTGCAATATTGACAATTTCTTTTCTTTCTTTTTTCCTTCCTCATTTAATACAGAGAAGCTACAGATCTACATGAAGTTAAAGCAGCTCTTTCAAATTCCTACTGAAATTATGGAGGCTATTAAGACCCTGATATTTTTCAAGGATGACATGAAGACGACCATTTTTGATGGTTTTACTAAGAAACTGGTTTGCTCTCTCACGTTGCTTCTTAATTTGTATTTGGATCTTTGTCATGTGCTTGTTTTTCTTTGAACTTCAACAAGGACAGAAGATGAACGAATTAGCAAGCTCCACATTTCCTTATCGCATGCATAAATTAATTTTTATCAGGTTCAGATCGACATCCTAAGGACAAAGAATGTGTTATTGTTCATTTCGAGCTTAAACATATCTGACGGTTACATTTCGCTTCTCGAACCCATCCATGAGCTTACAAAAAAAAACGATGAGTATAAGATTGTTTGGATTCCAATTGCCGAGGAGTGGCATGAACAGCAGCAAATCAAGTTTCAGACCCTGCGAGATAAGATGCCATGGTATACAATAAACCAGACTAACGCGCACATATCAGGCATCAAGTACGTTAAGGAGGACTGGAACTTCAAGGGTAAGCCTATGCTGGTGGTGTTGAACAAAAAAAGTCAGCTTCAACATTCTAACGCTCTCCACATGATTTCAATGTGGGGATGCAAAGCCTTGCCTTTCACACAGAAGAAACAAGAAGAGCTCTTACTTTCTCTCCATGATACTTGGTTTGCCGAGGTAGTAGGCGAAATTCACACATCTGTATCCAAATGGGTATGTAACTTCTTTTTGAACATGTACAAATTGGTGTTTTAGTTTATGTACCTCATGAAGGCGCTTACTTAATTGACACAAATTTCTGATTACATCTTGGCCCAACAGATGAAAGAGGAGAAGTACATTTTCTTCTATGGAGGGGATTCAGTATGGACGAATGAGTTCAAGGAGAAAGCAATCAAGGTTATAAATGGTGACATCATAGAGAAATCAAATATTTCTATTGAGTTATACCATGTGAAGAAGGGGGCAAATAATAGTGGAATGGTTGACAAATTTAGCACCTTCTGGGCCGCCATAGAAACCATGTTCCGCATCAAGGTTAGTAATAAGCAGTTGGACCACGTTGCACAAGACGTTCAGAAGCTACTTTCCTTAAAAAATGATAAGAGTGGATGGGCTGTTCTTCTCCACGGCCATAAAGTAGTGACCATTGGTGCTGGCTCGACAATCTCCAAGGCCCTGGAGCACTGTGACACATGGAATCAGCACGAAACAACAATAACAGTAGAGACGTTGGGAAATTGTTTCAATGCTGAGCATGAGAAGGAGAAGAAGAAGGAGTTTGAACAAACTGGTCACGTTTGCACCTGCTTTGACATCTCAAGCGCCGCCGGAAGCACTTTAGAGGACATGATATGCTACGAGTGTGGCAGTCTCATGGAGACTTTCATCAGCTATAAGTGTCACCATGTCAAGAAAAATGGTACGTATACAATGATAACTAAAAGTAATGTTATGTAAAGTGCGATCAATATATGTTGCACTTGCCATTATTCCCAATGCATTGCTCAAGAATTCTTTCTATTTATTTTTTGTTCTTTCGGCAGATGAGAGTCGCCAGATATTGCCTGCGTGGACTAAAGCATGGAATCTGACGATTTCTGAAGCTTCCGCAAAGCTAAAGCAACTGATGTTTGGTGATGGTCCTGTGCCATTGCACATGATCCTTGATGCTCTATCCCAATTTGGGAGTGATTATGGGAGGGCCAAAATCAATTCTAGTTGGGTATAATCACATTTGTTTAAAAAATTGAGTGTTCGGCAAAAATTTAAAACCACTTAAAATAGGTATTAAAATCACTTACCCTCTGTTTGGATGGAGGAAAATAATTGGGATTTAGTTAAAAGTCAAGAATTGAAGAGGATAATTTGATATTTCCATTGTGTGGCAACTTAAAGCACGGAACTTATTAAATGACGTGCAAAAAATTTTGTGAAAATTGGGGATAAAGATTTCAAAGTTTAAATTCCTCCAAAAGAGGCATCATTTCACAATTTCTATTGAGAATGAATTCGTTTTCCAAGTAATTTTTGTCAATTACAAAATTCGACATTCATAAATCCAAACACTGAAATTATTAAGTGCCAAAAATTTAAACCATAGAGATCTAAATTCCGTCATTTTAAAATTTTATGCAATTTTAAGGAAAATGGGAATCACTTACGGCCTTTTAATGAAACTTTAACTATACCAATATTATGCCTATTATTTTTACAATTTGGCTAAAAAAACCTATCCCTACAATCTATGTTGCCTATTATTTTTACAATATGGCTAAAAAACCTATCCCTACAATCTATGTTGTACAGTATAAAAGCACTTCTATGTTGGTAGCCAAGCAATAAATCGATTCTATGTAAAAGCGCTACTAACATAAAGTGATTATGCTAAAATCTAATGAGTAAAATCACTTCTACAGAAACACTCCCAAAAGAAATTTGATTTGACCAAAATTTTCCTGAACTTCAAACCAGTTAGCCATTGGAAGATTTACACTCTAAGTAATCCTAACCGCCAAGAATAAGGATCCATACTTAAATAAGGTTAATGGCAGTATATAAAGAAGATTGAAAGTTAAAGAAATTCTCTCCGCACAATTCATCTCAAAAGATATAAACTGTTCACCATTGATCCCTATACAGATTCCAAACATATTTCAAACCCAGCTTTCAGAAATTTCTATGGACCAATTCCAACACATTTTTAACCATTGAAGATTGCCCTGCCACTTGCTGATTTGATTTCCAATTGGCGTACCATTTGAGTTGTGAGTTGTGATTCTGCTTAATTTCTTGCTGCAACCACTAGCGATCATTCCTAACCCTAGCCGCACTCTTACTCCCTCTCTCCGAAATTAAAAAAAACTCAATAGAAGGGGATGAAGAAGAAGAGTCACTACCCCTCCTCTCTGCTCGTCTCCTCTCCTCTTCTCTTTCATTTTGTTTTTGGGAAGTGAATAAGTCCCTTGAGCGTTTTGAATATGCCTTTTATAGTGATTTCTTTTAGGTCATGCTCACATTGAAGTTCTCCATCATCTCTTCCTGCAATCTACCCAATTATTTGTCGTTGTCATTATTGTTTTTTTGTTTTTTGTGTTTTTTCTGGTTGTCGTCATTATTGTTGGATTGGCATATTTGTTCAATGTCATGCGTAATTATGAGCTGCTACATTCATAAGAATAGGGACATCTGCATATAATGTGAAACCCAATGAATAGTAAAACTGTGAGCCGAACTTAAAAGCCTAGTGAAAACCAGTAAAATAATTAAGACACATAGTAGAAAATTAATTTGTATTAAATTAAATTGATTACTAGCTAATGTAATTTTAGGGATAAAAGTGGTAATTATGCGCGTATCACAATTGCGGTTAAAAAAAGGCGAAAAAAACAAATTTTCTGAGAGCAAACCTAACAATAGAACCACAATACAAATTTTTTGAAAAGTGCAAGTACTTAGTTGAACAAACATGTGATCAAAGGTAGAATGAGAAAATAAAGAGGAAATAACACCACTCCGAACGAAAATGCTGGCTTCATTTTCAAATAAATTATTTTGATTCTGTTCAGATCGGACTTATTTATTCCCAACTCTACGACTTGCACAAGTAGGAAAGTCGTCCACCGCCATCGACTTTGTTACTGCCAACGTCATCTTTAACTACGTCACTATTTTTTGTTTTTATTTTCTGTCAAAATACAAATTTTTTTTATTGTCGTGGTCAATGTCCAAATAGTCTACTTTGTTAACGTGCAGATCCCATCGAGAATGAAATGTCGTTTTATATATAATGAATCCGGTGCTTGCCACGTTTTGGTTATTGCGGACATCACGTCATTATACTTTGCTAGAATTATTTAAACTCCACATTTTTCTTTGTATACCTCATATTTTAAGTTCATCTTAATTTTTAATTTAAATTTTCACAATTTCTAAAAAAATTCCACTATCTTTCCAAACTACTCTTAAATACACACCTATCAAAAACAAAAACAAAATCATCAATCTCATGCCCGACACCTCGCTATTTTGTCCCTAATCACTTTTAGTTCACTTCAACCTCACATTATTTAAAAAAATAAAAATATTATTGTCAAATGTGTAGTAGCATTATTTTATTATTATTATTATTATTATTAAGTTGCAGTAGACGTTTTGATTTTATGTTATTTATTATTAAAATTCCAAGGAGGTTTTGGTTTTATTTCCAGCAATCACACTTCATAGTCACCAGAGCTTTTAATTTTGTATAAGCAATCACACTTTTGCATGTGGCCATCCTGACTTCAGCCTTTCACATACTCTTCAAGATATCTAAGCCAATTCATCAAAGACAAAGAAACTCAAATTGACATTTTTGTTTTTTTCAAGGGCAGGGAAAGACAAGAGTTAGATTCAATCATGCCAACATTACTCAAATAGTTAACAATACATAAACACCCAACATCAAGAACATTCATTATAATATCACGTATAATATAGTGTTCACGAAATTTAGTTAAATAAATCTCTGTAAAAGGCCCCTAAGAAACCCTTTACCTCGTTTTCAAAGCTAATTCCAAATTACGAAAACACACAAGCTAGGACCTCTTACTCCTCCAGAAATTCTATCACCACTAACTCTCTCTCTCTCTCTCTCTCTCTCTCTCTCTCTCTCTCTCTCTCTCTCTCTCTTACTTTGCATGCGTTGCATGCAATGTGCAACCTCAAATACTACACAGGGTGTGTGTTTTCAAAAAACAAAAAAAACAAAAAAAAAAAGCAGCAACGGAGGGACCTATTTATACTAGAAGAGGTTGGTTGCTACTAGCTCCCTTGTTGGGCTAAGAACTGGCAGCAACTATTAAACAACTAAAAGAGAACACGTGTACTTATTCTCCAACGAAACACAAATATCTATTATATTTAAAGACTACGGGCCTGTTTGGTAACATTTTCGGAGAATATTTTGAATGTTTTCTGAGATTGAGATCGATAAGACTGATACCTTGTAGAATTTTGAATTCTTGTATATTGTAAGGATTATAATATTTATATTATATTTGTACAATAAAGATATAAACGGCCTTAAATGGTAGTAATTACAAATATTTGTTGAGCAAATCAACTATGGTGATTGAGAAGAATCGTATTCTTCTCCCTTGATGACTGTGTGTGTGCGTTAACACTCTTTATGATTTGAAACATGCTCCTCAAGCCTGGAATGCCAAATTTACTGGATATCTCCCTTCCCTTGATTTTAAAGCATCTCACTCTCACCCTAGTCTTTTTGTGAAGAAATCTGGAAATTATGTGGAAATATTATTGCTTTATGTGGATAAGGTCATCCTTGGTTCTAATCAAGTTCTTGTTCATATTTTTGTTGATAATTTGAGTGCAACTGTGGTGGCTCCATTGGTTTTTGGTTGTTGTTTGTTTGCAGTTTTCTTATTTTGTAATAATTGTATTTTCTTTTTGAGGTGGGTATTTGATTGTTTTTTTAGTCTCTTCACATTTTTGTACTTGTGAGAGTTTAAAAGTTGTAGTTGTATTGGTAGATTTGGGCCCTGCGATTTATGTCTGGTTTGTTCAGGCATGCGGCTTTTATGCTGAAATTTCTCTGGCCTTTTGTGGCCTATATCTTGATTAACCCTGCGTGGTTTTTATGCTTTCATATTTGTATTACCCTTTTGTGAGTATTTGTTGTGATTGATGGTCTTTATGCTTAATTTATTAATAAAATTATCATTTTTCTCTATCAAAATTAATGATAATAATAATAAAAAGTTTGACATCATACAAAACTAAGGGTTCATCAAAAGTCGCCCTTGAAGTCTTTAATTAATAACTAGCCCCTTGACACATGCTCACGCATGTGCCAATTGGTTTTCTTTTTCTTTTTTATTTTATTTTTAGAATTAATAAAAGATAACAGGGTAGTTATGTTCCATCAAAGTAGGACCTATTATCTTATTTTGTTTTTAATTTTAATTTTTTTAATATTAAAAAATGTGAATTTACTATATTATCCTCATTTAATTAATAATTTCAATTCTTAATGTTTGAATTAACAAAGGGCATTTTCTGGTATTTTGAATGTTTCAGCATTCTCTGCCTTTTGCTTTACTAGCCTCTCTGCACGCGCTTCCGCGCTTGCGAGAGGTTTTTAAAAAAAAAATAAGTAAATTTATTTTAGAATTAAAAAAGATAATGGGTAGTTGTGTTCCATAAAAATAGGATCCATTATCTGCTTTTTCTTTTTCTTTTAATTTTTTTAAATATGAAAAGTGTGAATTTACCATATTATCCTCATTTAATTAATAATTTGAATTCTTAATGTTTGCATTAACCAAGGGCATTTTCTGGTATTTTGAATGTTTCACCATTCTCTGCCTTTTGCTTTATATATATAGATATATATAGATTAAGGGTTTTCAAGGTTAACAGAATGTGATGTTAGATTAACGTACAGATGGAAAGAAATTGAAGTGTATTATTGGGTTGTTGGCTTCAACTTTAACAATTTTGTTTGTATATATTGTTGAGAGTGTTTGTCCCACATTAAAATATTATTAGACCTAATTTAGAGTGAAACCTCAACTTCCAAGATATATGTGTGCAGATCCGATCAAGAATGTACATGCTAGATGCTGCACTGCACAAGTCAAGAAGCCATATGATATGAGCAAACTAAACGACAGCACTGCTTATATGTATTAATAACCTCGATGAATACACCACCGACTTCAATTGAAGTGTTATATTGATGTTTTTTATTATACTGTTGAAGTTCTCTATGATAAATAAAATAAAATAAAAATCTTTGAAAAAGTCGCCTGTTAAAAGGTTCAAGTCTTTAACAAAAGTTCTCAAATTTTGAAAATTACGCTTTTCTGGATATTGAGTGAAATAAAAAATAAATAAAAATAGTGACGTAGGGCATAACGAAGTCGATGATGACTTTGTATATACAAGTAGGAATATATTTTACGATCTTTTGATCGGATCTGCACAGAAAAAGAATAAATTGTTTTAGTTTGAGGAAGCCACAATTTCTTTTGGCAAGTATACTTACTATTAAAGCATAATTAACAAGACTTCGAAGGTATACGACTTTAGATAAGATTATGATTAGTTGGAATGCTTAATTGGAGAAAATAATCATAACATGGGAACATGTTAAAATGCTTTTGGGTTCCTTCTCAATGCTAACGTGAAGAATCAAAGTATTTTTATTTGCAGAAGTACTGGTGAATTACATACCTATAAGACAGACTGGAACCCTTTAAGGAGAGAAGCTTCCCTAGTCCTGTTGGTTGGCCTTTCTAGTCTCAATCCTGTTGCAGTTCAATCTTGGATATTTAAGTTGTGTTCTTATCATCAAAGACTTCATTTAGAAAAAGAATAAAAATAGACTTTGTTAGAGAACTTAGACAATAAATAATTACAAAACTATTCTTTCTATAAAAAATTTACTCATTTTGATTAGGTTTTATTAGCTTTCTTACTCTACACACATATGTAACATTATATATACCTTGCCAACAGGGTTGGTTCAGTTGGTAAGAATTATGTACTGTGTGTCGCCTCACCAGTGTTCGAGTCCCGTTGTCAGTTGTTTCGTGTTGGTGGGTAATCTGTAAATCCGAAAAGGTCTAGGATTTGCCCTGGTGTGCGGGGTAGACTCTCCCTCCCCTAAACTTTTTCTTACACAAAAAATATAATAAAAAACCATTATATATACCTTCTTATGGGGTGGAATGAATATTCAAAAATTTCTCAAATATTTTAGTTGTTATTTACACTCGTGACCCCTAAAATTTTTCATGTTTTCACAAATTCTTGACATTTCGGAAATTACATAAACACACCATAATTTTCAGATAAAACCCCTTAATTATAAATGTTGACTTTCCAATTAACTTATTTTCCAATCTTGTGCCAGATTTCATTAGGTTTCAATAAATTCATCCTGCTCCTCCTCATCTGTAAACCTCTTTTTCCTTTTATTTTCCACCAAAATATCTTTACCATTACCATGATCTGCTTGAACTAGTACTTGGTGGATCACACCATTTAGCTTATGAGATCTATACGTAAAATTACAATTTCTTCTATAAATCCATCGTTTCTTATATCTTATATATGCAGACACATATAAATCATAAAATAAAAAAAAGTGCATGCAAAAATGCCCAGTTAATATCCTATATTCTATTATTTTATTCAATTTCTACTTCTCATGCTTCTACGAACATATGTGTACTGGAATTTCTGACTTTCCCCGCATTTACTAACACATAGAAATAAAAAACTAAGTGGGCAACCTTAAAATCTATAATTGAATGCCCTCAAAATTGAGAATAAGATCAACTAGGAGGGAGTAGTTGATCCAATTCAAATACCTTGATTCCCTTATCGAAATTACCCTATTCATGACTTATGTCATTCCTGATAAGTAAATAAAACGCAACTTTGGAGTCCTCTTACCAACCATATGCACGTCACATGATCGCTTTTGTTCAAACAAATAGTGACGTGAGGCAGTAACAAAATGGATGACGTTGAACGACTTTGTCACTTGTGCAAAGTCATGGAGTTGAGTATATATAATACAAGTCGAAGTATATATTTGACAACCTTCGATTGGATCTGCACAAAAAAGAATAAAATACTTCAGTTTGAAGCCACAATTTCTTTCTGTACATATATACACTAATTAATGATATTCCATATAACATGCACTACGTTGATGAAAGACTTAAACACAACTTTGGAACGGGGGATGCTTCATAGGAGAAAATAATAGTAATTAGTGGGAAACACAAAATTGGCACTTATACGTGTCTGTTATGGGCATAGTGGGACGTGTTCAAACACATAGTTGGTGTCTTTTGGGACGGTTTACGCTCTAGCCCTCGCAATAGGTCAAGGGAATGAATTGCGCCATATTCTATATTCAAGAATCAAAACACGAATTTTTTTTCTTTTATTTATTTATTTCTTTTCATGATTAAGTATTAGTATAAACTGTTTCCAAAGTCTAAAATTTCGCAGAATTCATTTTTTTAAACAAGAAAGCATTACAACAATTTTTTTTCTTCAAACAATTCCTCTGTTTAGATGGAGGAAAACTAATTCGGAATTTAGTTAAAATTCGGGAATTGAAAAGGAGAAATTGATATTTGCATTGTTTTTCAACTTAAGCATGAAACTTATTAAATGATGCGTTGAAAAAATAGTGGGAATTGGGGGTCGAGATTTCCGAGTTTAATTTCTACCAAAAGAAGCGTCATGTCACAATTTTTATTGAGCAAAAATTTATTTTTCCCTGTAATGTCTGTCTTTTATAAAATTCAACATACATAGATCAAAATACTAAAATTATTAGTTGCCAAAAATTGAACGATGGAGATCTAAATTCCGCCATTTTAGAATTCTATATAATTTTCAATTCCTTCATCCAAACGGAGGGGGAAAAAAATTAGTTCACATTCACGCACATAAAAAGAAGTTGGATCCAATGTGAAAGTGAAACATAGCATATGGCAAATTGGGATTATAATAATGAGGTGGATCCTTCTTATACGGTACTACCCTAGTTAGAATCCAAGGTGAAGAAGCTTATAAGGCTATAAATAGGGCTGTAGGCAGGCAAACCGAACTCACTGCAAAGACAAGCCATCCTAGTTATTCTGTGTTCTGACTTAAACCCCAATATCTAGAGTTTCCATTCCAAGCAAGCCATCACCATGGGCTCGGTCTCCACATCAGTCTGTCAAGCAGTCAGTACTACTACTACTACTACTACTACAAGTATTGAAAACATGGAGGCCTCTAAGAAGAACCTATTTGCCATGAGTGACGCAGAAATTTTGGAAGTCATTTATGCCACTCATGAAGTTAGTCATGACCACGATTCCTTTGACGTTCATTCTCTTTTCTCCATCACTCAAAGCATCATTAAGTGTTCAAAGCAGATCGTCGATAGTATCGACCAGAAGGTATGTATGGTACTATTATATATTACACCGTTGAGCTGAGTTTTTTGAGTATTAAAACGCTTGTAATTTATTGCTTGTGACTTGTTTTGCAGGTCCCCCAAGTATATGCTGAAAATATGGGTGGAATAACTATTGCACCCAGCTTCAGCACGCCCTTGTGCGTTTTAAAGTCCATAGTTCGAGAGGTAATTTCATTGCCTTCTAATTTATTTTCATCAGTAGGGACTCGAATTTGGGAAACATTATTCATTCTAACAATGAAAAGGATATGGAGAAAAAACAAATGTCACAAAACGAAACGCAAGAATGAATGAAAAGGATACATGATTAATAGTATATGTTTGTAGATATATTCTAGACAATATTAGTTATATTTATGTTAGTACATATACAACTCATCATAGTAATTAAATGTGCAATTATTTCAGGTGCCATGTAAGGCTCCAGGGGAAAAGAAAGCCCACGACGCCACGCTGAAAATACTTAGCAAGGTGTCAAAGTATTCATGGGAAGCGAAGGCTGTGTTGTCCCTGGCGGCTTTTTCTTTGGAATATGGAGAGTTCTGGCTGAGTGCCCAGCATCAGCAATCTGAGCAACTTGCCAAGTCTGTCGCATTCCTTAAGGGAGTGCCAATCCTTCTCAAGCCCGAAAACCTCAAGAAACGCGGCAGAGCTGTCACTGATCTCAACAATCTGATCATGTCCACTTTGGAAGTGATTGATTGCATCTTTCAATTGGAGAAACTTTCCATCACTTGTAATGATGTAAAGGAGTTGAGAGAAATCTTGGCAAATGCAAGGAAAGATATCTCGGTGAATGTCTATTGGTGTATCATTACAACTGTAGCTTGCGCCACTAACGTCACCCTCCTTACTAGTGATGAGTAAGTTTCATCCACATCTTCTTCATGCTTATACATCACGTACGCTTAATTAATCAATTGTTTAGGTTGACAATCAAACAATATAACATATACATCGCCCAAATATCATTTACCAAGAACTGATTTGTACGTAGTATAACTGTTTTAATTCATTCATATCAGGGGGAACTCACACGACCTCGTCCAGTATTCTCAGAAGATCACAATCATCCTCAATAAACTTAAGCAACAGCTTAGGATCTGCAAAGAGGAAAAAGGTGGGTTTACTTGATGAGCATTCACAAGGAAATACATACGTTGTTCTTGCAATACAATGCTGACATTGCTTTTTTGTATTATTTAATACAGAGAAGTTACGGACCTACATGAAGATCAAACCACAAATCGAAATTCCTACTGAGATTGTGGAAGTTATGAAGATCCTAATCTTTTTCAAGCATAATGCAGAGACAACCATTTTCGATGGTTCCATTAAGCAACTGGTTTGCTCTCTCATCATAGCACATTAATTTCTTTTGAATTTTGAATGAATAAAGATACAAATTTGTGTCATGCACTTGATTTTATAATTGCGTGCATAATGTTAATTTCTAACAGGTTCACATCGACATCCTAAGGAGGAAGAATGTGTTGCTGTTCATTTCGAGCCTAGAGATATCTGAGGATTATATTGCTCGTCTCAGACCCATATATGATTTTACAAAGGATAAAAATGAGTATAAGATTGTTTGGATTCCTATAGTGGAGAAGTGGACTAAAGATCTGCAACACAAGTTTGAGACCCTGCGGGCTAAGATGCCATGGTACACAGTAGGCCAGGCTGGTGCCCACATTGCAGGCATCAAGTACATCAAGGAGGATTGGAACTTCAATGGTAAGCCTATGCTGGTTGTGTTGAACACAATGAGTCAGCTCCAACATTTCAACGCTCTGCGCATGATTTGGATATGGGGATGCCAAGCCTTTCCTTTCACACAGGAAAAAGAAGAACAGCTCTTACTTTCTCTCCAAGATACATGGTTTTCCGCCATAATGGATGGCATTGACACTGAGATATCCAAATGGGTGAGTTCTTCCTAACAAATTGATGGATGTTCATTTTATAATTTACGTTGTCCATGCTAATTGCACATACACGTAATGCATGCACACGAAAAAAATCAAATAGATATAAGAAATTTGTTGTGTTCTAAAGTCTATAGGCAAACACTGTGTATCAAATAAAAATCGAACGACAATAAGGGTAAGCAAATGACTAAATAACTTCTGATTTGGTCCCTTCTTTTTTTTTTTTTTCTTTTTTTCCGTGGATGATTTTAAAGGAGAACCTTTAAAAAATAGGATTCAATTGCAGGCTGACGATAATATGTTCTCATGAAAAATTAGGATTTAAAGTGATCACTTTTCTTAAATGCAAAATCGCTCCGTTGGAAACTAACTCCATATATACATTTTATTTCCAACAGAACAAAGACGATTATATTTTCTTCTACGGAGGGGATTCAGAGCGGGTGAATCAGTTCAAGGAGAAAGCAACTGCCCTTATAAATGATGAAATAAAAAAAGAATCAAAGATTTCTATTAAGTTATATCCTGTGGAGAAGAACGCAAATAATGACGGAAGGGATGACAGCTTTAGCACCTTCTGGTCCGCCATAGAAAACATGTTCCATATCAAGGTTATCAACAAGCAGGTTGACGACGTGGTAAAACAAGTTCAGAAGCTGCTTTTCTACAAAGATGACAAGAGTGGATGGGCTGTTCTCATCCAAGGCCGTAGGCTTGTGACCATTGGTGGTTCGACAATGTATACGGTTCTCGAGCAATACCACACGTGGAATCAGAAAGTAACACTAACAGTAGAAAACTTTGGACAAGTTTTTAATCAAGAGCATGGGACGGCGGTGGCTGAAGGACCTGGTCACGTCTGCAGCTGCTTTAGCATCCCAAGTGCAACTGGAAGCACCCTAGAGGCCATGGTATGCTACGAGTGTGGCAATTCCATGGAGACATTCTTCAGCTATAAGTGCTGCCATGTGAAGAAGAAGGCGCCTTTGATCACCTACTAATTAATCATGCGCCACGCAACTACGATCGAGGTTTCAGAGGGTTAAGGAATGCATGTCTTTTTTCGCATTTTAGTTCGTGTCTTTATTTGATAAAATAATGGGCAACCATATTGTGTTGGTAATGTGATTGTGATGCCCACCGATGTTTGTTTCTGTTCCAAGTACTGCAATGTTATTGTGTTCTTCTTTTCAGTAATGTTATGCTTCTGAAAATTTTCCATGGTCACTCATGTTTCCCATTTAATGTATTATGTACCACTTTAGAATCTTATGGCCTTGGTATCAAATAAAGACTAACCAATCTTATCCAGCACCATACAGTATGCACGCATGAAGATTGAGAATTGACCTGGATGCGGTTCGTGAACCACAATTTCTCAGGCAAACCGCAAACCACCTGAGACATCGCAGTATTTCATTATTTGAGACCATAACCGTCCGCATGGTTGCAGTTAACAGTGATTAGGTGGAACTGCAACTCCGGTCGTTGTCCACAAAAAACGCGGTATCCACTGGATTGACGGAGAAAGAGGGAGAGAGGGAGAGAAATCAACGGAGAAAGAGAAGAGGGAGAGAGATGATAGAGAAAGAGAATGAAAAGAAATTGCATACCGTGAACAATTTCATTAACCCTCCGGGTATTACAATAAGTTAATTTGATTTCCTTGCCACTGCAGCTTTGTTTCAGCCTTTCGAGACTAAAAGTTATAATGGAGAATGGTACACAAAGAAATTTTGGACGTCATTTATTCCACTCATGAAGTTAGTCATGACCACGATTCCTTTGACGATCATTCTCTTTTCTCCATCACTCAAAGCATCATTAAGTGTTCAAAGCAGATCGTCGATAGTATCGACCAGAAGGTATGTATGGTATACTAGCTCTTAAACCTTCGGTTGGGTGTGTGAATATTGGGAAAATAGTGGGGGGAAACAAAACCATTGAGGTGATTTTTTGAGTATTAAAACACTTGTAATTTACTGCTTGTGACTTGTTTTGCAGGTCCCCCAAGTATATGCTGGAAATATGGGTGGAATAACTATTGCACCCAGCTTCATTCCACTGTTGGAAAATGCTAAAAATTATGGGTGTGGCATACCTTCACGTGGTGTTATTAGTACACGAGTTATAACATAGATGTACGATAAACTTGATATGTCATTACCTAGATTAATAAATAAACACACATGTTATAATATGCATGAATTAATAACACGCTGTAGTCATATAATGGTCACACCAAAAAATTACTCCATAAATTGAATGTTTCTCTCCCTGGTTCAAATAAAAAGTTAGTCAATCAATGGAACAAATTGACATTCATTTTATCGGGGAGCGTGTTGTCGGAAAAAATATTATTCCGCAGTTAGTGTCCTCCAATGAACAATTTGTAGACATTCTTATCAAAGGCTTTTCAGCTCCTTTCTCTTTCTCAGACATTGTCACAATCTCATGCTTGGCTGCTATATTCTTACCAAAGGCTTTTCAGCTCCTTTCTCTTTCTCAGACATTGTCACAATCTCATGCGGGGGGATGTTAGAGTCATATATCAGACACATCAGATTGTAACAAGTGGCACCATCTAAGCCTAGTTTTGTTAGCTCAACTGTTAGTGTTGTTAGAGTATTGTTGATGCCCAAAAATGGATGACCACTATTGGACCAAACTTAGGAGTGAGGATGCCTTTGGTTTTGTGGGCCATTCGGCAGACGTGAGTAATCTACAAGACAAAGAGCAATTGTGAGGCCTGATATCGGTCGAAGACTCTCTGACATTTAAATTAGCTTAAGGACGGAGTGATTAATATATTGGGCAAAGTAAGGGCTTGATAGCCAAAATCAATGTTACCTCGTTTTCTAGGACTTGAGAGCCCTTTTTATAGAAAACCAAGGTGGTAGACTTTGGTTTATTATTTCGATGTGGGATTGTGAGCATCGAGAGGCTGCCACCTGTCTTTACCCAAACTGGTGTGGCAAGTGCCTTCTTGAGCTAGATCGGTAGGTTAGGTTACCGAAGATTAACCTACTGCCGATGGTATATATGTTTAGCCTCAATGTTTGCACTGGGCTCTGTGGGCTTCCCTTGTAGGTCCCATGTTCCACATGGACTGAAACTAATGGCCGAGATCATATATGGTATAAACAAGTATCTCAATCTGTTAGAGAGGTTAGAGTGGTGGTTGTTATGCTAATGATCTATATAAACACTTTAATCAGTGTATTGTACAATCATCTGAGCTATTACAATCAATAAGATTATTTATTTTCTCCAGTGCTTAACAAGGAACAACTTGTGTAAGTTTATCCATTTTCAAGTTCAATGAGTAATATAATTTTAATCAGCCACAAGATCATCAATATTTTCAATGGAAGAGTGACTGCACAATAGAAGAAAAGAGTTTCATAATTTTTTTTGTTAAAACATTAAATAAAAAGAAAAGTTGTAAGCAAATATCAATATTTTTGGCTACATAGATACAAGCCCACTAATAATATAGTGATGCAAGGCAATGACGAAATCGATGGCGTTAGACGACTTTGTCACTCGGGCAGAGTCGTGGAGTTGTACAGAAAAAGAGTATTGTTTTAGTTTGAAGCCAGCCACATGCAATTTCTTTCGGACGTACGCTAAAGAGATGTCATATAAAATAATATATTATTATTAAAGCATGTTCCTTGTGAATATAATGAAAGGTCTACGACTTTGGATAAAATTAATTAGAGAAAACATTGTAATAATTAGTGGCAATACTTTAAAACTTTTGTTAAAGACTTCAACTCTTTCCCAGAAGGCTTCGACAGACAGAAGCCCTAAAGACCCTCATGAATAGGCGACTTTCTTATAGACTCAACACTCAGTTATCATAAAAAGTCTTCCTTAAAGAAAGAGGACAAGTTGACTTGCACAAATAGAAGTTGGATCCAATGCGAAACGGAGGGAGGCAGTCATCAGAATATCTAAATGCTGCAATATTATTGTTGCATATGGCAAATTGGGAATATAATACCGAGGTGGATCCTTGTTAAACGTTACTTACTGTCCTAATTAATTAGGTGTCCAAGGTGAAGAAGATTGTACTAGACTTGTATAAATAGGGCAGCAGGAAAGCAGGCACGGAACTCACTGCTAGGATAAGACGACTATTACAAGTTTTCTGTCTTCTGCCTTCAACCCCCAAGAGTTTTCAGGCCATCATCATGGTAGTCATAACAGTCAAAACGCCGGCCCCTCCAGCAGAAGCCAAGAATTTACAAGGTATTTATTTATGCCACTCGCGCTTTTTTTTTTCTTTCTTGCAAGGTGCATGCAGATGCATGCTCGAATAACCAGCATGGTGTCATATCATGGTCAGATGGTCTCTTGTTTCTTTGGTGTTGGTTGCCGTTTGGCACAATACAGAACATGTAATCTGCAATTTTAACAGTGGGGGTACATTTGTCATTTGGTTTTATTTATTTCAGAACAAAAGGGCAAGGCAGCTGAGATTCACGAGCAGGGGAGGGGAAGGTCCGGCGGGATGGGGATTTCTGACTCTGAGGAGAGATTCCGAACCTTGGTTTATCAGGATAACAAAAAAGTGAACCGCGTATTTGATGGTTCTAACATTGGCGCCCCGGTTGGTTTATCCTCAACTCTTTTATACTATATCAAAAAATACTAATAATAATTTCATAGATCCCTTTGATATCATAATTTTTTACTTGCTATTTTAAAATGAACTCGTTTCTTTTTGTCAAAATTTTCAAACAGGTTGAAGTCAAGAATTTTGATAAGCTGATCAAGGGCAAGAATCTGTATTTGTTCTTTTCGGGACTGAACCTTAATCATCTCGATATCCAAAAGCTCATGAAAATATATCTTGAGGGAAAGAAACCACCCAATAACCACAGGATTGTGTGGATCCCCGTTGTGAAGACGTGGGATCAACACAAGTTCGATAATTTGGTGGCTCAGATGCCGTGGTACTCAGTGGAGTTTTCTCATCCCGCACAAGCATGCGTCAAGCTGCTCGAAAAGGATTACAGCTACCACGAAAGGCAAATCGTGTTGGTGATAAATCCAGCAGGGGTGGTGAAAAACAAAAATGCTCACCCTGCGATTCTACGCGATGAACGATTTGCAGAATTTCCTTACTATACCTAGGGCCAAGGAACTAAGAAAAAGAAGAAACATGAAATCTTTTCGTGCAAACGTCTCAACAGCCTGTCAACTGCTTCACAAGATTGCATTGCAGAAGATAATAAACGATGGAAAATCATCATCGTAAAACGGTCTTTTATTATAATTATGTTGCTAATTAATGTGTGCTTCCACTATTTCGATATGTCTTTATATTAATTGTTGATATCTTATTGTTTTCGTTTCTTCTTTTGAAAATTAAATAATGTTTTCGTTTCTTATTTCGAAACCTGGCTCTAATACCAACTGATGTAGTGTGACAAATAAATGGCTAATACCACTGCTTAGAACATAAAACTCTGGAATCCATTGGGAAGATATGAGGAAACCTCAAGGTTTATTTGATAAACTGGAATAACAAAACATAACCCTAGCCACTGGTATAATATGTTTAAATACTCCTCGAAATCCTAGAAATAAACAAAGGAATTAAAATAAGAAAATAACAAAGTTTGCAAAAACTGTAAAAATTTTAAAACTGAATTTTGGACTACTAAATGATCTTGGATGCCCCAAAAAGCCCATGCATCATATAAAAGCAATGTGTTTTACTCATGACACCGTTCTCTTCGAATCAACCGGTCATGGGCCCGATTTTGAGCTCGAAGTCCAAATTTTCAGTTTGCCCGATTTGCCCTTGCACACGAGTCGCTCCAGCTCCTCTTTGATTGCTTCCGCCATTTGTTCTTGAAATTGGTACTTAGGTGACGAGGGCTAAACTTAAAAAATATTCAACCAAGAACGCAACAAACTTCACACACTCTAGAGCTTGACCAAATACTCTTATGACTAGTTAACTGTCAGATATGAATTATACCATACAATAACATACACAGAGAATACCAAGATGTACCTGCAAGCCTAGAGTATGACTAGTGACAACCTAGGCACTCAGAAGAACCCGTCAATCTAGGCATCCCATGTGCTAGCAACAACTATGGTGAAAGTGTGTGAAAACAGCATAATCAAGCAAACACCAAACAGCAGATAATGATGACTAGTCAAGTACAAGGATACAAACCTAGAATTCATACGATGACTAGTCAACCACAATTCATACGATGACTAGTTAACCACCAAGAACACAAACACAGAATTCATAGATGACTAGTCAACCACAATTCATACGATGACTAGTCAACCACCAAGAACACAAACTCAGAATTCATACGATGACTAGTCAACCACCAAGAACACAAACCCATAAAAATTATAGAGATGCAATCAGAAATTGTTCACCCAGAAACCCATCATTGGAAAAAACTGGGGGTCATCAACCGACCAAGCAATCCACTAAGTAGAAAAAGATTCGTACAAAGGAACACAAGCAAGCTCAAGAAAACCTAGATCTATTTAGGAAGATGAGCTATACCTCCTTTGTGCAATCTTCTTCTCCAATTTAGCAAAGCTTGAAGCTCAGTTCTTCATGGCAATGACAGCTCCTTCTCCAACTCATTCATCTCATGGCACCAGCTTGCAAGCTCTAACTCAGACAGAAACCAAAATTTGGATTCAAAGGAGAATGACCAATTTCTTCAACAAACCATACTCTTGAAGAAATCAATCTTGAATCTGACCTAGATATATATGAGAGAATGTTTGATCTAGCAAGATGAGATTTTCATATTTCAAATGCAGTTTTCAAAAAGAAACATTTTGGAAAACTCAAAGATGAAAAATATGAAGGTTACACTTGAGAAAGAAGACAAAGTTTACAGAGAAATTTTTCAAAACTTGCCTACAAAAGTGACGGCTCCCAAATGAGAAATGCATGTGTTTTTACACAAAAATTCCTAGGTTGAAATCGCACAAGGCAGCAGAGGACTTCGCAGAATAGGACAAAAAAGTGGGTAGGATCCAACTGGAAACAGTGACCTGGAGAACCTTACTAATGCAAAGGTTGACTAGTCATACGGAGAAAGGATGACTAGTCATACGGAGAAAGGATGACTAGTCATAATCTTCAGGAATAGGTTAATGCAATGCAAAACATACCTTTGTCAAACATAATGTTGTCCATCATAAAGTAGTCAGATAAGAACACCTAGAGATGAAATTCTTAATATAAACTTGAGCCTGAGAAAATATAATGATTGTCCTATTACAAACTTGTCAAGGGAAGCCAAAAAAAAATTACAAAATCCATACATTTACAGTTCTACATCATTATGTTACTAGAAATTTTTATTCATGGCGCATATGTCCCGTTGTGATGTTCTATGCGGCTTCAAAGGTTTTACTTTGTTGTGGTTTATGTTCTATGCGGCTTCGATTCATTGATAGGTCTAGTGACCCTTGGTTCCGTTAGATCAATTGACATTGTTGTATAAAGCACTCCAAGATCTTGTTATCAATAGACTATACAAATGACAAATGCAAACCAATAAGAAGAATCGAACGCACAACCAAGCAATAAAGCAAACAATCACAAAAAAACATAAGAATTTATAGAGGTTACACATTGTGCCCACGTCCTCTTTCGTAAATGCCCTGAGAAATTTCACCAATAATAAGAATAGCTTTGGTTAAGAAAACCCCATTCATTCTTATCAACCTTATATCTTTATTTATCTCACACCCTTGCTCCAACCCAATTTGATACCTCCCTTGTAATCTAAATGTTCAATGCAGCTCCCAAAAATCCTAATTATACCTCATAGGTTTTGGGTTACAATTTAACTTGAAATAGGAAGCGAAAGCCCATTAAAAATAGGATAAAACGACAAAAATTAGAGAGACCCGCGAAAACCAGTCGATCTCCAACTAGTGAGCACTCGGTCACCCAAACATACCTAAAATCATTGGAAAAATAATTGGTCTTCGATAAGGAAATGACAGGTCTCTGCATCTACAATGATTCTCTGGAAAATTCTAACCAGTTGGATGGCAATTCTCGACTGATCACCTGCTATTGTACGATCTATGCATCTCGCTAACAAAATCTGACCTATTACTAGATTTGTTAGTATTGGCTTTCCTTGGCAAAATTGTAATGTTGCTTGTAATTTTTAAATCCTACTCAAGCTCAGATGTTTAGTGTAGGTTTAGATAGGTTTAGACATAGCCATCTCAAGGTTGATACAAGTTGAAACTCATGATCCTTCATGCAAAGTGGCAAAAACCTCCTGTTGGGGTCATCAAGATCAACGTGAAATGTGCCTTTAGAGCCCATAATGGGACTGGTGGCGGTGGCTTAGTGGCGAGGAATGAGGATGGAGGCTTTGTTGCTGCAAAGGCTTGTCTTTTTTCCCTGGGTTGCATCACCAGCGCATGCTGAGGCCCTTGCTCTTAGGGAGGCGTTACAATTTGCTGGTGATATGAGCTTTAATCACTTGCAGGTGGAGTGTGATGCTTTGGAGCTTGTCCAATCGCTGAGCCGTACAACGGTGGATACTTCCTCAATTGGTTCTTTGGTGGAGGAATGCAAAGCGATCCTTGCGCTTTTGCCTAATACTTCCATTATGCATATCTCTATAATGGCCAACAAAGTGGCACATAGACTAGCACAACTATCTTTAACTCTGACCTCAGCATCCACTTGGTCATGGGAACCTCCTGTGATCATCACAGATACTTTGGTGGAAGATTCTATGTACTAAGTCTTTTTCTATCAATGGTATACTAGTGATTTACTCCTGAACTTGTACTTAACTTTCGATTTACCCTTCATTTTTTTTATATAGAAAATTAAGAATATGAACTCTCTTTTTTTGCCAATTTCCCTACTACTGTCTAAATCCGCAACATTTCATCTAATTTGCCGTTAAATATATAAGGGCAAAGTGGTTATTTTGTACGTTAAAAATAAATAAAAATACAATAAAATAATTTTATTATTTTTTTTTTTTTTTTAAAAAAAAAAAGAGTAGAGAAAATGTCATCCTCAGACTTCCTATTAGCCTCTGAATTTCTGCTTACCAACCCCATTTCCTATAAGCCTCATACCAACCCCCTTCTTCCCCAAAATCAAACACATCCCATACAACAACACCAAAACCTCTACCATATATTTGAACAAAAAAAACCCATATGTCCAAGGCCCGTGTCTTAGGGAAACAAGAACGGTGAGCAATCCCACATCACTTGGGGAGGGAAAGGTGAAGTGATTTATGTGTGTGGGCATTTCTCTTCCTAGCAAGAGGCATTTTGGGCAAGATGTGAAAGGACCCGCCTCGAATTTTCTCAAAATCTGAGACGAACCCTTTGGAATTCCTGACATCACCCTGATGTCAGGCCCACTTACTAAAAACTGAGACTTCCTGCCGAAATTTCGGCAGAGTCTCCCCTATAATTTGGACATTTCCCAAAATTTCAACCTGCATAAAAACGCATTTAATATCCACAACTGGCAGCATGCACAATATAATTTCATGCAAATTCTCATAAATGGCCTTCGGCCTTCCAATAATTCTCAAACAACTACCAAACAATTCAAATACCAAATATGACTAATATTTAGTCTGCGGCTGCACCTAATAACCTTAGGCTGCCTACGTACCCTCCTTGAGGGATCAAGCCACACGTAGTTCTTCCCTAAAAATCCAATTCCACACTTGGGCGATGCCTTATTTCATTTCTCTGGATTTCATATAATCTCCCCATACGCCGGTACAACCAACGCCACGTATGGGGCCTGTCAACACGCCGGATAACCTACGCCACGTGCGACAATGCCATACTATTATAATATCTCCCATACGCCGGTACAACCAACGCCACGTATGGGGCCTGTCCCAACGCCGGATAACCTACGCCACGTGGGACCTCAATATTCATATCACAAATCTCCCCATACGCCGGTACAACCAACGCCACGTATGGGGTCTGTCGACACGCCGGATAACCTACGCCACGTGCGACCTCAACACAATATCACATAATCTCCCCATACGCCGGTATGACCAACGCCACGTATGGGACCTGTCTCAACGCCGGATAACCTACGCCACGTGAGACCTGAACATCATATTACATAGCTTCCCATACGCCGGTATAACCAACGCCACGTATGGGGCCTGTCCCAACGCCGGATAACCTACGTCACGCGGGACCTAACTTTTACTTGGTGGTACTTGTAGTGAATCCAACATCCGAGGAGGTACCTAAAGTAGTGCGTATAGCACTCCAAACTGACACCCTAGACTCTGTTGTACCCTTGTACAACCATATATCATTATAGTTATATAAATTAATTCTAATATTGTGTAACCCTCCACAATCATCTAGCACCCGATAATCCCCCTAGAAAGGTGAGATTACTCTAGGAGACTCACGGTCAACCAAGGGTCAAACTACTCTAACCCTGGTCAACCGGACCTGCAGAACCCACGACCTCCAATTTCCGATCCAAAAGTCTCTATGGGTTCTACCAGGTATAGGACACTTGTCCTGCGAGTTTGGTTCAGATCGGACGGTCGGATCGCTCACGATCGCACGATCTGACAGTTAATATAAATTATAAACTTTAAATTATTTATTCGGAACGTCCGGGGCTCCGATTCACAATCCGTGAAATCCTACACGATCCTAGAAATACCTAGATCAACATATATTAAATTTGGGACCATCCAACAGTCCCAACCTATCGAACCCGGATAATGCGCAATATGCGAATATCCGTTCGATAGTCAAACGACGTCCGAATTGAGATCCGCGAAATCCTACGCACTCGTGACAACCTAAGGATCTCATCGGAATACAGTGCTACTTTTCTACAGTGCCCACGCGCCACCACACGCGCCGGCAGCGCGTGGGTGCCCAAAGCGATAACGCTTCGCCGGAAAATTTCAAAACCACGGCTCCAAACTCCTACCCTAGGTATAACACCCTATTTGGAGCCACTTTTGTTCTTGGACCTACCCCAAAAAGTGGCCGGAAATGGCCGATCACGGCGGCTGAAGTTTCGGCCGATTTTCAATTCAAAAATCGAGTTGTCTACGCTAAGAATCGATCTAATCCTACCCAACAGGCAGCTAGAGCATGAAAAATAGGTGAGAAACCATACCTTGCTCGTCGGATTTGGTGGCCGGAGGAAGGAGATCGACGGCGGCGAAGATCGGACGACGCCGGCCGCTTCTCCTCCATTTTTCGGCGAAACTGCGGCGGCTGGAGGCGGGAGACGGCTGGGGCTGGAAGAGGACGACGCCCCGGTCATTTTGGTACCTGCCCCGTCTACAGCCGTGGCCGGTGGCCGGAGTTGCGAGGAGAGAGAGAGGGAGAGCTGACGGGAGAGAGGGAGAGGTCGCGAGAGAGAGAGAGAGAGAGAGAGAGAGAGAGAGAGAGAGAGAGAGAGAGAGAGAGAGAGAGAGAGAAAAAAACCATATTTTATAAAAAATCTCATTTCGAAATATTTACGATTATGCCACTGGGCTTCTTTTGACCATATCTCTCTCGTTACAACTCCGATTCGAGCTCACTACGTGTCTATGAACTCGTCTCAGTACGACCTATCCAAAAATACTAGTCACTGCCCCAAACTCTCTCCGGTTAAAAATATGACCAAAATGCCCTTAAATAATTAAATAATTAAATAATGGTTAAATTTGGGGTCGGGGTGTTACAAGATGTCATTAGCTTGAGCCCAAAAATAAAACTGTGAGAGGGGAGGTCCAAAGCAGACAATATCTTGTTAGGGGAGTCACGTCGTGACAAATTGTATAGAGTTGGACCCCGACCGAAAGTGCTAGCGAGGATGCTGGGCCCCAAGGGGTGGATTGTAAGACCCATGTCTTGGGGGAACAAGAACGGTGAGCAATCCCACATCGCTCAAGGAGGGAAAGATGAAGTGTTTTATATGTGTGGCCACTTCTCTTCCTAGCAAGAGGCCTTTTGGGAAAGATACCATTAACTTGAGCCCAAGAACAAAACCGTGAGGGAGGAGGCCTAAAGTGGACAATATCTTGCTAGGGGAGTCAGGTCATGACAATATGCACTTATTAGAACACAAAAAAAAAAAACCCAGATCCATTTGATCAAAAATCGCACAAGGGGCTAAGGGGTTGTGGCGAGGTGGGTGATTTTGTGGGTGTCGGGGATGGACCTGGGGTTTTGGGGAAGAGAGAGAAAGTGTGTGATGGTTGTGGGGTGGTGGCTATGGGAGGGTGAGTTGTTGAGAGAGAGAGAGAGAGAGAGAGAGAGAGAGAGAGAGAGAGGGAGGCTGGGATGAGTAAAGAGGTGGTCGTTGGTTTGGGGTTGTGTTACGAAAAGGGATGCAGCGATGGTGGGAAGGGGGGATGGGTTGCGAATTAGTCTTGGGTGAGTTGCAGGTAGGGGTGGGCACTCAAACCGGCGAAACGGAAATCCAAACCAAACCGCACCGAACCAAACCGGAAAAAAACCGAGTTGACCAAAAAGTCAAAAACCGAACCGGACCGGTTTGGACCGGTTTCGGATCCGGTTCCATGTCTTCAAAAACCGAACCGGGCCGAACCGAACCGGTGAAACTAAAAAAATATATAATTTCAATATATATATTTATATTTAATGCTATATTTTTAATTTCACTAAAAAAAACATAATATTTATCCAAGTTCAATGTCAAAATATCTCTATTTTCTCACTTTAATATTTATTTTTTATATGAAATTGAATAATTTGTTAATTTTCAAGTAAAAAAATAATATTTCAGTTGAGAATTGTATTAAAAAGTAATTTAAAAAAATAATTTTTATAATCCGGTTCAAAACCGAACCGAACCGGAACCGGACCGAAACCGGTTCAAACCGAACCGGACAGTTTTTGAAATTTTTTTTATTAAAACCGAACCGAACCAAACCGGATGAATAGTATTGGATCGGTTCTAATTTGAGGCAAAAACCGGTCCAAACCGAACCGTGCCCACCCCTAGTTGCAGGTGGGAAATAGGTAGTCATGTTGGGGAAGAAAAAGGGAGAAGGGATGGGGGGTCTATGGGTAAGATAGGTTTTTGTTTTGTTCTTTTTTTTTTTAATTTTTTTCTAAAAAAAGATTTATTTTTAATGATTTAACTGAAAATTGAATTAAATGTTGATGATTTAGACAGTATGGGGGAAATTGGCAGGAAAAAAAAAGTTCATATCCTTAATTTTCTTTATAAAAAAAAAGATATGAGGTCAATTGAAACCAGGATACAAGTTAAGGGACAAAATACTAGTATACCCATCTATCAATGATATCGTTTCATTTCAAAAAAAAAAAGGTAAAGCACGTATTTGCATGACATTCATGTTTAACCATAGCAGTTTTTTTTTTTTTTTAGATGTTCATGCATTGCATTGGATTCTATATACATAAAACGTGCGGTTTTTATATTCATATGACTAGTGCACTCCCACTAGTCATTTGCACTAATTTGACTTCTTTTTTTCTCGATTTTACTTTTTGAGGTAAATAAAGAAAATATATTATGGAATTTTAAATTTTAAATTTTGAATTCTTTTCTTGGTAATATTCCTAAGATATGGATAAAATACAATTTTATCAATAAAAGTAAAGACTCACATAGTATACCAATTGATCAGATAAGCACCCACATTAAATTATGTACCTAACATATACAGGTAAATAGTACTGTTATTAGCAACAAAAATACTTAGTGGTAAATCGTGTTACCTATAAGTTATTAGGAACATAAATTAGAAGATTACTTATAAGTCAGATATAAAAATAAACAAAATAAAATTGTATTTTACCTATAAAAAAAGGTGCATAAAATACTATTACACATTATTGTGTATGCAATAGGCAATATGACATAAATGACTATTATCTGATTCAAATCATAAGGGACAATATTAGAACAAAAAACGATTTTAAAAATAAAATATGTCCAAAACACAATGAAAAAGGAAAAAAGAAAAAAAAAGAAAGGGCCACCACTACCCACACCGGCCAACTCCCAACCACATTCCTTTTTTCTCAAGCTTTTCTCTTTGTGCTTTTTTCATTATCATTGACTATCTCTCACTCTCTCAAATTGGTACAAGTAAATTCCATTACATTCATTCAGCAACGAAACCTTGAAAGGATCTCTCTCCCTCTCTGTATTCTTTGATTCATTTGGTGAAAACCCATTTGTTTTAGAGGCAAAAGAAGGGATGTGAAGTGGGCATAAGCCATGGCAGCTTCAAAACCAGAAGAGATAAGCCATCCACCAATGGACAACCCTCCACAATTTGTTTGGAAAATTAATTTGTCTCTCAAATTTCAAATTATTTCTCTTTATGCTTTAATTAATTAGGATGGATTGTTGGATTTTGGTTAATTGATTGAGTTTTTGTTGTGGTTATTTTGTATAGATTTTTTTGAATTTATTTATTTGTATATATTTTTAGTTTTTAATTAATTAATTAAGATTGTTGTGGTTTGATTAAATGATTAATATGGTGAATTGGTTAATATTTCAGTGTGGTGTTTATTTGTATATAATTAACATGGTGAATTGGTTAATGTGATTAATATAATGTTTTTAGCTTTTTTAAATATCGTTTTAGGCTTTGAACTATTGCGCCTTCTTTAAAAAATTTCTGGTTCCGCCGCTAGTTGTGTGCATGGCCTCCCATAGACCTCCCCTTCCCATGTCAATAATTCCTCACTTGAGATCCATATTTGAAGAATCTAAGACCTAACCTTCGCGCCTCTCTCTTTGCCAGCTCTCATTATCCCTCTCTCACAATTCAATCAACCATCGCACTCGCCATCCATCTCGTACACTGCTACTTCACATTATCGCACTCTCTTTGATCACGTCGCATGCACTCAACGGATTTCACCTCATTGAATCTCACTTGATCTTGAGGCTTTTTATCGCACGACACAATTCTTCGTATGAACCAATTTTTATCGCTAGATGAAATTACCTGTAGGATGACTAAAGATGTCTAGAGGGGGTGAATAGGCCAATTTAAAATTATAATCAATAAATAAAAATAAACTTCAGTAACATGGTTGTTATGGCTTATCAATCTTGAAACGTACTGAGCATAAAATAAATGAACATGCAGAGAATTATTTTATATGGTAAAACACCATATCTGGGGAGAATTCATGAGATTCCTCAGTCCAAAACAAATCCACTATAGAACGATGATTACAAGAAGTACTCACACACTTATCCTAGACACATTCTAAAAAATATTTACCGACTTCTTCGTAACTCAACTTCTATCATGGGATGATCTTTCGACACTCCTTATGTTGAATGCAATACTGGTCATGATTGGTTAAATCTCGCAGGAGAAATACCATCACCACGGTCTTAGTGCCCTCAACCGTATGAGTTACCAAACATGCAAATGAATGCAATATGAATGATGAAAGTATTTGATAAATCACCAATTAAATATAGAACACTTGATGACTTATCTCAAAGATATGCACAACAACTTTTCTTAGGAATTCTAGATGCTAAAAACAAATATATCAAAGTCATAGTTTGCAAAAGAGATGCACACAATGTTTTATACATAACCCATTCTCCTCTTTCCAAGAGAATTGCAAAAAGTCATGAATCAATATCTTGCCATTGATTAGATTTGATTAGGCCTGGGCACGGATCAGTTCGAAACGGTAGAAGGCTCTTCCGTTTTAGTTAACTAAACCAAAGACTTCGGTAGACCATTTTCTCTTCCGTTAACCAAACCAAAGACTTCGGTAGATTTCGGATTGGTTAACTAAATATTCGGTTCGGATTGGCCGGTACGCCAGTAGTACCGTAATAAAAACATACTAATAAAAATACAATTTATAATACTTTCACATAACATAAGTTCTTGAACAAATACGCCAAATTATCCTTGTAAAATATAAAAATCCAATAGTCTAATTCATCGAAGTATGAAATCAAATAACTTAGTCACTATATATCATTCAATATGTACTCAAGATGTACTAGGAGCCACTTTTATTTGTTGTTTAAACCTTTGAGGGTTCTTTTTATTGAATTCTCTACCTTTATGTAAATGATTTTGAAATTTGTTCCACGATGGGTTCTTTAGTTTTTTATGCTGAATCCAACCATATAAAGAACATAAAATTTGGATCAACAGTTGGAAAGTTACAGGTAAAAAAGGGGACAAAGGTCAAACTAGAAAACATAGGAAGTCCATAAGTTCCTCTCTGACCAAAAAGTGCTACATTACATGGGTAAGTGATACAATGGTGATAAAGAAGTGATACAATGGTGTTAAAGAAGTGATACAGTGGTGATAAAGCAGTGATAAAATGGTAATAAATGAGTGATACAAAATGCCTGATTGTCTTTACCTTTGATTTCTTGTTTTGTATTTAAATAATAAAATAAGTATAAATATCGGATCGGTACGGGTTTCTGTTAGGTTTGGAATTTTATTTCCGTTAACCAAATTAAACATTTCAGTACGGATCGGATCGGAATAATTAAAATTAAAAAATAATTATTTAACCAAACCAAACCGTCGGTACGGTATGGTCGGTATGCGGATAATTTGGATGAGATGCCCACTTCTAAATTTGATACTCTTAGAATCCTAATTGATTTCTCGTCAACTCTATGGCTTTCAGTCTAACCAATTGTTTATAGAAGGAAACACTATTAATCATGGAAACCAATTTGGTATTAATAAAACAAACTCTCCAAGTCAAAGAAGAAAAAATAATATTTTAACTTAAATCAAAATATATAGGGTTCAACTAGGAAAGAATCTCAAGAGATAAAATCTAATCCTATTAAAAATAGGACTAATATAAAAGTACTTGAGTGAAAATAACTCTAACTAGGAATCTTATAATGAATGCATGATGATATCATGATTTACCTAAAATCAAGTTCCTCATATCGATCTAGTCATATTTCGAAAATCTGGGATTGAATATGTTGCGCCAAAACTTCCAGTAATCGATATTCACACACTAATTCCCGACTTATGCTGGAGTCTAGAAAATTTCAATTCAATTTTCATATTAACAATAGAACTACTTCTTGACGGATTTGTTTGTTGGTCCCTCCATTTGCTTGCCGACTAGCTCGATTCAGTCGTTAATTGCGACCATAAAATCAGTCGAACTGCACCATATCTAGCCCTTATTTAAAGCGTCTTAGATAATGACTATTATTATTAAAATCCCAAATATGTTCGCAATTTGCTGATAGTAGATGGAAAATAATGAGGTCGATTCTGTTGTAAAAGCTCAACCATTAAGCATAAAGGAAAATAAGGAAAGGGGGTTTGTATTTGAAGAAAAAATTGTACCACTAAATTAAGAGCTAATTGGTATCTGAAACTGAACTTTTTATCAGTAAAGGTAAAATGAACATTCATCCCACGATGGAATAATTTAAACTAATTACACACTAGGAGCATATATTATTGGTGAACTGTATAGTATGTCTGCAATAGGGTGAGCACCAGAAGGATACAAGCTGCAACCAAAGAAATAATTTTCCATGGGTTAGATAAATACTCACGGTTCAATATTTCTAGCCACTTGCTCCATCCTTTGCCGTAGTATGTATTCACTCGAAAGCAGAGTTCACTATAGTAGAACTTTCGAAGCAAGGTGTCATTGTATAGCTTGTTGAAGAACTGAGAACCATCTTCTGGGCTCAACCACTTACCTAGTACTTCATTTTCACAAAGAAGTTTCATGTCCCTGCTGGAGCAAATGAGGTTGTCCATCAAAACTGCATACGATGTAATTTTAGGTGAACGGCCATGATAACACTGCTCCAAGGCAATGAGGTTCCGGAAAATTGATTCAGTCAGCTCTCCAATTGCTAGTTGTGGAATTGTGAAAACTCCATGTTTGAACTGAATGTTCATTATGCTTTCAGCGGTGCCTTTTCTGAATTTAACGCCTGCCTCAGATAGAGCAGTCGCAGTGGGAATCAATTGTTCCTCTAAGTTTTCAAATGATCGATCAATTTGACATTTGAATGGGAAAACTATTGAAGTTCTTATCAGATCAAGTATGTGCAAAAGTCCATCATCATGGTCGTCGTCATCGTTGTCGTCATCAACCACAACAACAGCCTCACCGTCTTTGTCATCGCCATATTTTTTTTCAGTGTGCGAAATTTTATCGCCATGATCATAAAGATAACATAGATAGGAATGGGAATTATGGTGCAATGGTGGATGTGTGCTGAAGGCCTTGAGCATAAGTACAATGAGGGCGGTATCATCAGGTTCATCGTAGTTCCTGGTAAGGTTGTACAAGCGCTCGAGGACAAACCAAGGTAGCTGATTTTCTAGTAGCAAAAGGTCATGGAACAAATACTGGATCATGCAATCCATGTTGAATATGGGGTCATTGATGTCCCTGCGTTCCTTATAATAGAAATTCCGAAAAAATTCCATTATGAAGCAACCGTCAAGTATCATCATTTCTATGAAGTCATCCTGGTTAATATGATCCAGTGGTTCTGCATAGAAATCACGAGCGCGAGTGTCAAACTCAGCAAAGCATTCTTTTTCTTGATCTAAAACCTTGCCAATGCGTTCGATGAATATTTCCAAGCTTATATTCATGCGGGAAAGAAGGTTATGCAAATACCACTGTTTCACATTTTCCGTGGCTTGAAATTTTTTTTCGCGTCGGCTATGAAGGGGTCCGATTGAGACGATGTCAGGTCCATAGGCCCCTGGGTTATGTCTCCGCAGCAACAGAGGAACTCTGAAGATGCAGCATTTAGCAGAGAAAGGTGAAATATTATGGCGCAGCTTTGCTTTCATATTGGCTTTCAATGCTTCAAGTCCACCTACGTCGTCTTTTGTAACATTTGCAGTATGACCTATACTTGTTTGTATACCCTTTGCCATGACCCTGGCGCAACCTAAATGGGCTGAAGCAAGTTATTTATTACACCGGAATATGGAACCAAATTAATTAGCCAATAAAGACATCTTATATTTTTGGGTTGTAATCATTAATTGAGCTACAATGTAATGCAAAGATTTTGTAAGGTGTTCATAGCTCAATTAGTTAAGAGCATTTACTCTTCCACCCTAGATCCTTGGTTTAATTATACCTCCCCCAATATTGCTTGAATAAAAAATAAATAAAAATAAAGCTCTTGGATTTTATGAGAACTAAAAGCTAAGAAACATTGAAATATTTCTAACTTGGGCGTTGCAAGAGCAAAGTTATATATATAACCCACAAATACAATTATTCGTCTCAAGCGATCTTCAATTTTAACTTGCCTATATTGATTCAGAGTAACAGATCTAAATTGGAATGATTATGTTTAGAAAATAACTAACGAACATAGTATTGAAGGACCCATGGCATATATCCCAACCTAACGCATCTTCTCCATGGACCATGCACCAAAACAAAAAACAAAAGAATAAATAAATAAAATTTTTCCAAATATTCTCTGACGACTAACAATGACAAGACTACTACTTCAAAATCAAACAAAAACAAAACAGCATGTATTGTAATTTGTATGTATACCTTGCTAATTAGAAAGGGAAAAGAGAAACAATATTTTGTACCTTTCTCTTGGAAATGCCCGGTTAGTGAGAGATGAGAAAGCGTTTACTTTCAGAAATCAATGCTTGAACAAGAGGAGGAGGGATGCGATAAGCAAGGATTTGGAGTTGAACTTCCTCTTCTGAAATTTGTTGATGCACTTCATCTTTTTATATATAGACTAACATGCTGCTCTCCTTCTTCTTCTATTTCTTTTTATTTCATTTTTTATTGTTGATCATCATCAACTTGATGTTTTTATTGTTGACGAAGACCTTGGCATGCAATTTCTCTTTCTACTGACAGCAGGCCAAGAGTAATATTTTATTTTGATGTGCACATGCAATGCTTGCAAAAGTATATTTTACGTATGCAGTTTTCAGGATTAATTGTGGATCAGATCTGCACATAAACAAAGTAATTGTTGGGAACCGAAGCCAACAACTGGCTCCAATCTCCTTCGATACATACGCCAATTTTATATCATGTGCTATATTTCATTATTCATTTTTAATTTTCAAAACACACCCAAAAAAAAAACAGTAATAAAAGTCCAATGACGCCGATGGTTTTTCTCAATCTTTGGCAGTGGTTACGGCGGCGGTACCTCCTCGTCTTTCAGATCTTGGGGCTTTTTTGGTTTGGCTGTTATGTTTTCCTTAGCCTTTCAATTGGGCCCTTTTATATTTATTTTGTTTGGGTTTATTGCTTTCTTCTAAACGTATGGAAAGTCAGAAATGAAAATAATTCATTTTCTTTTCATACCTATTACTAATATGTAAACATACTCTAAATAACATGCTTTTCAAAGTAATATTTGTATTTGTCGACAAAGCGAATTAAATAGGATAGAGTTGTTTGAGAGCAAAAACCATCCTCAGATTAGGGTGGCCTCTAGCCAAGTGCAAGTTCCTTGATAAATTAAATTTGGTGCTAATGAAGTTCATCCCATATTCAGTGTAAATTAGCTCTGTAGAAAGTGACATCTAACCCGTTTAAATTCTTACTAGCAGACCTATTGCAAGTTTACACAAGAAACCAAAATAGACGATGCGTGGACCTCTTTTGGTTTGAGATGGGTTTGTCTTCTGACCCAAGATAATAAAAAATAAAAAGAGAGAGAGAGAGAGAGAGAGATGGGTTTGTCAGTTTTTACTGCCATATGATGTTTTTATTTGTTTGCTTCTATGGAAGGTCTGCTAATGTGGACTTCCCTTTTCTACTCTCCTTAAGCCTGATATATTGTTGGCTCATTTGACAGTATAATCTTTTGGAGCTAATGTAACACTCTTCCTTTCACTAAAATATCTGATTAATCTTCCTCAAAAATTGAATATATTTAAGATAGTAGGACATATCATATTATATCAATGAAAGTGATTCGAAATATCTGATTCCCATCACTGAAGGATATATATAACATATAATATTTGATAAGAAAAATCACAAAACATCAACTAACAGAAGGAAGGGATCCGAATTTCGAGCATGTCTAATGCAAGGGCAAGGGGTAAGGGACTAGGGGCCAGGTGCTGTTTTAGCCTCTCAAAATGATATATTCACAAAATCTAGCTTCTCAATTTTTTTGTGGTTCTAGTAGCAGTGAGGGGCTAGGGGCTAGGAGCTAGGGGCTAAAACTCAAAACTTATTATTTTAGTTTATTATTATTTTATTTGTGATAAAAATCAAAGCATAAGAAAAGCAACACAAAAAATTTGAGCAAAAAGACAAACACTTATTTTTCTTCATTTTCATTTAATTTTGTAGTTACTAAAAAAAGATATCTAAGTGTTGGATTTTGAAGTATAAAGATAAGTATATGTGAGAAGAAGATGAAGATGAAAGCCTATTTATTGAGGTTTGAATGTAGAAATGTAAAGAGAATAAACAAGTAAAAGGTTTGAAGTATATTTTTTTTTTAAAAGAAAAGAAAAGGTAAAAAAAGGCTCAACTAGCTGTTGAAAAATAGAAAGGAAAAAAAGCACTAAAAAAAAATTAAAAATCCAAGCAACTAGCCATTAGGCAATAGTCATTGAAGGAGCCACATGATAGATCCTCATATTTAAGGACCCGCCCCGAATTTTCTCAAAATCCGAGACGAACTCTTTGGAATTCCTGACATCACCCCGATGTCAGGCCCACTTACTAAAAACCGAGACTTCCTGCCGAAATTTCGGCAGAGTCTCCCCTATAATTTGGACATTTCCCAAAATTTCAACCTGCATAAAAACGCATTTAATATTCCCAACTGGCAGCATGCACAATATAATTTCATGCAATTCACACAAATGGCCTTTGGCCTTTCAATAATTCCTATCAAACTACCAAACCATTCAAATACCAAATATGACTAACATTTAGTCTGCGGCTGCACCTAATAACCTTAGGCTGCCTACGTACCCTCCTTGAGGGATCAAGCCACACGTAGTTCTTCCCTAAAATCCAATTCCACACTTGGGCGATACCTTATTTCATTTATCTGTATTTCACATATTCTCCCCATACGCCGGTACAACCAACGCCACGTATGGAGCCTGTCAACACGCCGGATAACCTACGCCACGTGCGACCATGCCATATTCTCATCATATCTCCCCATACGCCGGTACAACCAACGTCACGTATGGGGCCTGTCTCAACGCCGGATAACCTACGCCACGTGAGACCTGCACATCATATCACATAACTCCCCATACGCCGGTACAACCAACGCCACGTATGGGGCCTGTCCCAACGCCGGATAACCTACGCCACGCGGGACCTCAACATCATATCGCAAATCTCCCCATACGCCGGTACAACCAACGCCACGTATGGGGTCTGTCCCAACGCCGGATAACCTACGCCACGTGGGACCTAACTTTCACTTGGTGATACTTGTAGAAATTCCAAAGTCCGAGGAGGTACCTAGAGTAGTGCGTATAGCACTCCAAACTGACATTCTAGACTCTGTTGTACCCTTGTACAACCACATAATTTATATAAATAATTCTAATATTGTGTAACCCTCCACAATCATCTAGCACCCGATAATCCCCCCTAGAAAGGTGAGATTACTCCGGGAGACTCACGATCAACCAAGGGTCAAACTATTCTAACCCTGGTCAACCGGACCTGTGGAACCCACGACCTCCAATTTCCGATCCGAAGGTCCCTATGGGTTCTACCAGGTACAGGACACTTGTCCTGCCAGTTTGGTTCAGATCAGACGGTCGGATTTCTCACGATCGCATAATCTGATGGTTAATATAAAATATAAACTTTAAATTATTATTCGGAACATCCGGGGCTCCGATTCACGATCCGTGAAATCCTACACGATCCTAGAAATACCTAGATCAACATATATTAAATTTGGGACCATCCAACGGTCCCAACCTATCGAACCCGGATAACGCGCAATATGCGAATATCCATTCGATAGTCAAACGACGTCCGAATTGAGATCCGCGAAATCCTACGCACTCGTGACAACCTAAGGATCTCATCGGAACACAGTGCTAGTTTTCTACAGTGCCCACGCGCCGGCAGCGCGTGGGTGCCCAAAGCGATAACGCTTCGTCGGAAAATCTCAAAATCACGGCTCCAAATTCCTACCCCAGGTATAACACCCTATTTGGAGCCACTTTTGTTCTTGGACCTACCCCAAAAAGTGGCCGGAAATGGCCGATCACGGCGGCCGAAGTTTCGGCCGATTTTCAATTCGAAAATCGAGTGATCTAGAGATCGAATCGATCAAAACCCAATCAACAGGCAGCTAGAACAGCTCGAGAGGTTCAAGATCCATACCTGGGTCGACGGAAATGGTGGCCGGAGGAGGGAGATCGACGGCGTTGAAGTTTCGACGACCTCCGGCGGTTTTCTGCATTTTCCGGCCAGCAACGGCCGCGTCGCCGGCGGGGAATGGTCGGGGAAGGAAGGGGACGTCGTCCCGGTCAGTTTGGTACCGGCCCCGCACACAGCCGTGGTCGGTGGCCGGAGATACAAGGAGAGAAAGAGAGAGAGCCGACGGGAGAGAGAGAAGTCGCGGGAGAGAGAGAGAGAGAGAGAGAGAGAGAGAGAGAGAGAGAGAGAGAGAGAAACCAGATCTTTATAAAAAAATCTCATTTCGAAATATTTACGATTATGCCACTGGACTTCTTTTGACCATATCTCTCTCGTTACAACTCCGATTCGAGCCACTACGTGTCTGTGAACTCGTCTCAGTACGACCTATCCAAAAATATAAGTCACGGTCCCAAACTCTCTCCGGTTAAAAATATGACTAAAATACCCTTAAATAATTAAATAATTAAATGAGAATAAAATTTGGGGAAATTTGGGGTCGGGGTGTTACATCATAGGCCATTGTATTTGTTAAAGCAGCTTTTGTTGCGCCCTTGTTTGTTACAGCCAGCATTTGGCAAAACCAGCCTTTTATTTTGCCTTAGGCCAAACACATGCATTAGAAAGGGTTTTTTTTTTTTTTTTTTTCCATTTGAGACCAAATCTGGACCTAGCCCAAGATAAGTCCCATTAGACATGCTTTTACTGCTTTAATAGTACTAGTAAACCAACAAAACAAAAAAGTAAAGACCTCACAAAGTACAACCAGCACTGATTGCCAGAGTTTAAGTACAAAACATGATTGGAAACATACCTCCATGTCCAGGTCCAGGTCCAGGTCATATATATAATCATGCACAAAATACCATGAACAAGCTAATTAAGAAACTGGTCCTAAATAATCAGCGTCCAAACCAACCACAGCACGGAATTCCCTCTTTTCTGGAATCCGTTGAGTACCGATGACAACGAAGCGAACCACAATGTCTCTTTCGATCTTAGACAATAGCTTGTCATTCAAGAACATTGGATTGTCTCCACGCACGTATCGGTAATCCGGCATTTTCTTGTTAGAGAGAAATACAGTTTCAGCTGGATCGCTTTGCAAGAGAACTCCATATCTCAGCACCTCCTGAACAACACCCAGTAAGACCTCTCCCTTGAAAAGCTTGAAGGTGATGCCGCTGAAAAGAACTGGAAACTCCACCTCCCCAGTTCCCTGCTTCACTCTGCCATCTCCTATGCTGTCCACAGATGTGACAGCAACATAGTACCCAACATCTTTGGCTGCCTTTCTTTGAGCAAAATCGTCAAGCAGGTGGTGTACGATTGATATTTGGAGCATCAGTCCCAGGCTTTCAGCTGGGACTAAAACATTCCAGGGCAACTGTACTTTGAGAAACATAGTGAATTAATTGTTTTTCTTCTTAAAACAATACTACATACTCATACAAAGAGAACACTGAAGAATACATATAATATATATATATATATGCACACACACAACACAAACACAACGAAGAATAGCTAGGGTTTGCAACAACTACTTGTAGTTAATTAGTATACCTACCACCCTGTAAATTGTCACCTACCTCAATCCTCAATGTAACGTGTAGACAGCTGCATAATTAATGTGGGATTTACTTCAAAATATTAGCTGGTTTGCTGCAGTCAGGGCTACGCTCTGCTAAGGGCCTTTCCTCAAATGGAATGGTGACGGGAGCTGCTTATTAATTTCTTGCATTCATGGTGGTTCAGCTGTAATTGCTGTTTTAGTAGCTAGGTTCGTTCTGGTCCCTAAAGCATTATATCAACTTTCGTAGCAATTTGAGAGTTGGCGGGATGGGCTGGACTTAATAGAGGGTCCACTTTTGAAGGCCTCGGTGAATGAAAGGGCCATGTAACCGAGGAGGCTTTTTTTTAAGTGTACATCTCTGTGTACGTCTCTGCGTTTGGTTTGCGGGGAAAGGTGCTTAGGAAGGGAAATCATTAATTTCCCATGTTTGGTGCCGAGATATAGGAAAAGGTTTACTCAAAATGAAACCCTCCTGCATTCCACGTGAATTTGACATCTCTAAGGTCTTGTTTGGTTCATAAGAAAGGAGACTTGAAGATGAAAAATCAATTGTTTTTCTATATTTGGTCAGTCCATGCATAGAAAATAATTGTCTGGCACATGGGAAAGTAAGGGCGAAAGTGAAGCTCTCTTCCCTGTCCCGTTTGGTTCATGGAATGAATTTGAGGGGAAATCATCCCCTGTCATTCCCCAAGGAATGAGAATGAAATATTCATTTTCCACGTTTGGTAATGCTGAAAAAGTAATCGGGAAATATCACTTTATTTCCTTTCCCATGTTTGTTTTGAGTAGGAATGGAAAACAAAGTTTGTATAAATTTTCAATTATACCCATATTAAATCAAATAAAAAAAGAATGCATTTAATGATATATTGTAATTCTTAATTGTTAATGGGGATAAAATGGTCATAAAAAATATGTATTTAATGTTAGCTCATTTTCCCAAACTTTCCACCTTGTGGAAAAGTTTGGGAAAATAAGCCAACATTAAATGCATTGTTTTTTTTAAAATTTGATTTCATATGTATATAATTGGAAAATTAAACAAACTTTGTTTTACATTCCTACACAAACCAAACATATGAAAGAAAATAAAGTGGTATTTCCTAGTTACTTTCCCATAATTACCAAACATAATAAAGGAATCTTCCATTTCTCATCCTTTGGGAAAGACATGAGAAATTATTTCCGATCAAATCTTTTCTACGAACCAAACGGGCCAAAGGCAATGTTCGATTTTCTGATATTCAGTCCGTTCTCTACCTCTTGCTTCATCTTTTTTTTCTTTTTTTTCTTTTCCAAATAATACGCGTATCGAAGAACAACAATATAAACCAACACTATTAAGTGCATGGGCCAAAATGCCATGGATTAAACAAACAAAAATGCTAGAATTGATCTGGTTTAGAGTGCGAACAGCAAGCTATCCAGGATAAAAGTGTATATTAATTCCTTGCTAAGAAAAAGGGCAACAGATTTCAACCTTTACTGAGAAAGATCCGAAGTTACATGATATTAAACATTCCAAAGACAGACTGATACAGTCAGCAAAAACACTAAGCTACAAAGGGATTGGCTAGAAGGTAACCAGACTAAGAAACTGGTCCTAGATAATCTGCATGCAAACCAACCAACGCCTGAAATTCTCTTTCTGATTCAAGCCACTTGGTCCCAATGACAATGAAACGAACCGTGAAGCCCTTCTCAATTTTAGACATCTTGCTATTCATGAATACAGGATTCTCCCCAGGCACATAATCATAATCAGGCATCTTCAGCTTAGAGAGATAGATGTTTTCAACTGGGCCACAGCTTAGAAAAACTCCATGCTTCAGAACTTTGTGGACAACACCCTCTGCGATCTCTCCCCTGAAAAGCTTGAAGGTCACGCCGCTAAAAACAACTGGAAACAGCACATCCCCAGTATGCTCCCTGACCCTACCCTCTCCTATGCTCTCCAGAGTTGTGAGAGCAAGGAGGTATCCCAGATCCTTGGTTGCCTTTCTTGATGCAAATTCATCCAGCAGTTGGACCACAATTGACTTTTGGAGCATCAGTCCTTTTATATCAAGGCTCTCAGCAGGGATGACCACATTCCACGGCAACTGTACTTTGAGAAACATGGTTGCTTTTTCCTACCTGCCATACACCAAAGAATGAATCAGCAACTAAAAATACATTAGTTTTAATCCATGAATCCTTCTCAAAAGTACATTAGATTTGAGGAAAATAGAACTTTACGAGCAGAACCAGTTCAACTATGGGCCATACATTGCCCGTGAGAGGAGGGGTGTTAACCTACCTGCAAAACTATTTCCGCTGTTTCTACGCAAGACTCAAAGACCAAAACTCCAGTTGTCTCTTTATCTTCACCTCTCTCTATGAAATTTTTGGATTCAATCCATTTGGAAAATATATCCTCCTTACCATATGCATGTCATCGAATGCTGTATTATTAATTATTCTACATACCACAATCACATTTCTCTCTCAATAAAGTAACTAGACAGAATAAGAAAGGTAAAGTTATATACGCTTGCAATGAATGCTCCCCTGCTTCCTTAACACTCATCTCACTATCTCTTTAATCTGGCACTCATTCCTAACTAGAATGACCAACCAAACAAAGAAAAGCCGAAATAAGATATCTTATCAATCCTCATCCCATGCACCACCCTTTATTTTAGCTTTTGAGATCTTGAGCAAAGGAATAAATAAATAAAAACAATCCAATATAGAGCTCCAAAGAAGATGCACTAACGCTAAAGATGCCTTCTTTAGGACAATCTTATCTACAAATTCATTTCTTATTTTTCTACTTCATTTCAGAGTTTTGGTCCAATTAATCCTTAACATCTAAACAATTATTTAGCTTATGACATCTATATATATCACTTCTCTTTAAGTACTCCATTTCCCAAATCTGATATCTGTAGACACAGAGACCAACAGTTACGGGTCAAGTAATACTTTGTTTCTACAAAGATGTAGTATAGAGCAAACATAAATGCATTAACCAAGTACATGCAAAACTACATCAGTCACCAGTTCCTCCGACTCCATTACCATATATTGCAAATCAAAGCTTTATCTATGAAATGAAGTCATTTTGCTCAAAACACAGATACAGAGAGCTTAAAATACTTGAAAGCACATGACTTTAACCTTATAGAGGTAAAATTTAAAGGCCCTGAAACCAAAAAAAACTGAGGATATTGAAATTTGCGAAAGCTTAACAAAGAGGGCTTAAGGGCAAGAACCTGGTTACGATTTAAGAACAAAACCTGATAGAGAAAACTTACTGAGGCTCCACGGGTGGGACGAAATTGATGTGTAAGAAAAGTATTGGAAGGTGTTCACGCAATTTGTAAGAGTGAGACCATGCAGCACCGTGCTTTGATATAACGAGCTGCTTAGGGATGTTTGGCAAGTTGGTCAGCATAACCCCTAATATCAGATAAGGCCAATTTAAAAAGGTGACACCTATTCATCCTAGTTTTTTTTCTTATACAATCAATATCAGGGGTGGGTGATTCGAAAACATGACCTCGTCGTGTGTACCAATAGATGCTCTAAACTACTTGACTCACAATTCCCTTGCATTCTAGTTTTTCTTTTTTCAAATACATCCTAAAGTCAATACTTGAAAAACTAACAAAACAAAACAAAACTACAGCAAGTTTAATCACATTTGGTAAAACTGTTAATAAAACTTGTTTGTGGAAAAAAAAAATTTATGTGAACAGTTTATCCGAAAAGAAAAAAAAAAATTTCTTTCTCACTCCCCTCTATTAGAAAGAGAGGCTTGGCTCTGAAATGGAAATGAAAATCGAGTGTTTCGTGGTTTAAAAACACTGCCCCACCCAGCAATCCCTAGTTGTGATTTAGTTGTTGTGGAAAACCAAATTCCATTCCTTCTGGCAGGTGAGTAGAACTCATACGCTGATACACATTAGCAAGAACTAACTACCCCCAGTTAAACAAAGTGAAGCAGCAGCTGACTGATACTAGGTTCTTTAATTTAATTTTATTTTTTTTGTTTTAACTGATAGAAAACACTATAAACAACATTCTTGAAAGACATACAAGACAAAAGCAACAAAAGAAACACAGTATGAGTCTAAACCATAATCCCCATTTTCCCATTCCCTCGTGATCTTTCTATCTCCATGTCTAAGGTAAAGAGGTCCTGACACCACAAAAAGCTGTTCGATCTATTCACATGTTCTTCAAACCACACACAACCATTTTACCAAACCACAAAATCACATCACTCAAGCATTCGCTGTGAAGCAAATTTCACTAACTGAATCAACAAACCCAAATCGAATTAATCAATTTATATGGAACCCATTTACTCGAAGAATCAAATAATTCAAGCGCAAACTTACATATAAATAGAGAGATAGATAAAGATTAGGGTTTGCAAAACCTTAAAGCACGCACCTTTGAAAGGCTAAGACCTTGAAGAGGAAACGGGAGCTTTAGGAGCTTGGGCTGAGACAGAGTGGCGAGTGCTCAACCGCGTGAAGCCCAAAAGACTGGTCCCGCGGACGAAGAAGCACGAGCTCACTCACTGACCCAATGTCTCTGGTCCTCAGCCGAGCAACTGCGTGAGGGAGAAATTTTGATATGCTTTATATGTCATGCCTTAAGCTACCATTGCCGCCACCTGTTTCAATTGCTGAAAGCCACGTGGATAACTAGCATGCCCATTTTCATATTTTGGAGCCAAAAATACATTAAAAATGTTATGTCTGACAAATAAAACAAATATTTCCTCAAAAATGAAAAGAACAATTATACATTCTAATTCATGGACACATTTGTTAAGTTATTATTCCCATTGAGTAAATACATTTGACTCCGAGTGGTGTAAACGTCATTTGAAGGGTCAATTTGGTTGGTTCCTTGCTCCCACTTTTGGTGTTACCATAGAAAATACTTCTCAATGAACCATAACAGTGCAACACATATGGTATTTTTTTGTGTTCATACTGAATACGTGAATGTAGTGTAGAAGAACGCTTGATTGATTACTCCCTTATATATTTTCGCTCTTTTATCGGGTTAAAGTATTAGTGTTAATGAGTTGAATTTAGAGGGTCAATTCATTATTTACATGAATAATTCTCTTTAGTCAGTTTTCCAATGTCAAAGCTGAACATAACTAGTAGCAAACATGTTTTTGTAACTAAAACACTCAAAATGTCTCTTCCCAATCAAATTGTCCAGGTTTTTTTACCACTATAAATGCCAATTTAGCATTGTAGCACCAGTTTGGGAATACATTTTGCTGCTCATGTCCACATTACAAGGAAAATTAAGATCTATTGCCCATGAGCATCTTAAAGGGTAAAACTGAACTAGTCTTCCTACCAGGTAATTACAATTTTACAAAAGCAACCTTTATATAGTTTGAATCTTTACAAATCCAGTCCATCAGGACCAGTAACGGGACCAAGCAAATCACCCTGTAAAGTGGCAAGCATCATAAACTCCTTTGTTATATCTTCCCTCCTCATCCATCTGACTCCAAACACCTCGAAGCGAACCACAACATCCTTCTCTATCCTCGCAAGGTCATCATGCAAGAAGACGGGTTTTTCCCCAACAACATAGCGGTAATTTGGCATTTTTCTAGCAGAAAGAAAAACATATTTAACAGGTCCACATCTCAAGAAAACCCCAAGTCTGTGTACGTGATCAACGACTCCTTCCAAGATCTCTCCCTTGCGAGGCAGGAACATCCGACAATTGAAAACTACAGGGAAGAACACATCTCCTGAGTTGTGTACAACTTCTCCTTTGCCGATCCTCTTTATGCCAGTGACTGCAAGAAAGTATCCAAGATCCTCGTCTGCCTTCTCGCTTAACAAACCCTCCAAAAGCCGTGTTACGATGAACCTCGAAGAAACAAGTTTGTCCCTGTCTAGATTTTCAGCAAGGACAGCCACTTCCCTGAGCAGTTCCACTTCATAAAACATGTTCAGATCTACTTCAAAAACTGGCCAAAAGAAACAAGGTTACAAAGGTTTCAGAATCAATCCACCTGCTTCTTAGGAAACGCATAAAGGGAAAACAAAGGCCCCAGAAAATTGAAAACAGAGAATGAAAAACGAGGACCTCTCTAAATAATAGAACCGGTGGCCTATAGGGAGCTAATTAACTATCAAGCATCGACTGGTCGAATGGTGCAAATACAGAATCATATGTATCACGGTATCAACAGCAGTAATAAGATACTAACAAACTAGGTATATATTCAATCAGGAATTAAAATTTCCAAATCACTGGAACAAGTCTGTTAAATGAATTTTCTAAGTGGAAACCTGCTGGTGGTATCAAAGTCAACTCAGAAATTGGGCCACGTTATTTCTATCAGACACAATTATCAGAAAGACCTTGCTAACGAGGGAAACATGATACATAACATGCATTCAAGAATCATCCATTCACAAGAAATCAAGAAGGCCACATACATTCTCTCATCTGACTCTTATAAAAGACCTCTAAATCCATTCTTAAGAGATGCATCTCTTCCTCTTCGGCACTGCTAGCCAAACAGTTGAGCACCACTCAGTTTGTCGGGTATAACTCATTAAATTCCCTTCAATCAAATATACAGTTGATTAAAAAATCTCAGTTATAATCATATTACAGTAATTGAAATAATAGTAGGATTCTTAGAATTTCAATTTCTGAACAGTAGAAAGCAAAATTCTCTGCTCCAACTAATCTTTAACATCTAGACAATCCTTTAGCTTATCAGATCCTAACTTCTCTCTGTAAGTCTCCATTTCTCCTAAAAATTTATAATTTCTCATATCTGATATCTGTAGAGCAAACATAAATGCATGAACCAAGTACATGCAGAGCAGTTCCTATGACTCCATTAATATACATTGCAAATCAAAGCTTTATCAATCAAGTCATTTTGCTCAAAAACCCAGATACAGAGAGCTCACAAATACTTGAACGCATATGACTTTAATCTTAAAGAAGTAAAATTCAAAGGCCATGAGACATAAATTACAAATCTGAGGATATTGAAATTTGCGAAAGATCAACAAAGATGGCTTAAGAGCAAAAACCTGGTTACGATTTGAGAAGAAAACCCGATAGAGAACTTACAGGGGCTCTGAAAGAGATCCACAGGTGGGACGAAATTGATGGGTAAGAAGAAATGGAAGGCTTTTCACGGAGTTTGAATGAGTGAGAGACCACGCAGCACTGTGTGTGTAGTTTTGCTCTTTCAAGGTGCTTTGTTTTATAATGAGCTGCTAGGGGATGTTTGGCAAGTTGGTCATCGTAACCCCTATATCGGATAAGACCAATTTAATAGGTTGCCACCTATTCATCCTATTTCGTTTTTTTTTTTTTTTTTCCTTAACACAATTGATATTGGTTTTCTTGTTTTCCAGTACATCTTAAGTCAACACTTTAATAAATAAAACATTTATTAAAAAAGAAGGAGAAGAAGAACACAACCACGGCAAGTTTAATCATATTTGGTAAAATTGTTGATGAAAGTTGTTTGTGGAATTTTTTATTATTATATAGTTTATCTGAAATTTTTAGATAAATTTTACACTCGTATTTGTTGAAAAGGGAGGCATAGCTTTGAAAATGGAAATGAAAATCAAGCATTTTGTGGTTTAAAAATCCGTGTTTTTCCGTGTATTACTACAAGTAACGTTCTTTTCATGTATCACTGCAGTAACGTTCTTTTTGTATATCATTGTCAGTAACGTTATTCTCGTGTATCACTGACAATTACGTTATTCCTATGTATCGCTGGCAATCACGTTCTTGCTATGCATCATTGGCCTTTTCTCAGAGTCTGAGTCACACTTTTTTGTTTATTTCTCGTTTCTCCCATGTAGCAGTCTCTTGTGACTATGAATCACACATTTTTATTTATTTCAAGATTGAGAGGGAAGAAGAATTTAGTGATATGAGAAATGAAGAAATGGCATAATATAATCGTTCTTTTATTAAGTTGCAAGATTGATTAGTAGATTCAGTTTGTGGTAGTAATAGTGATAATTTGCTATAAGAATTCTAGGTCTCCTCTTTGATGTAAGATCTCAAGTGCTTGAGTAAATTCTTAACCATTTGAATTGCAAGCCTCTTATGTATACGTTCAATTTGTAATACCATGTTTAAACATCCAATCTCAATTGCAAGCCTCAAACACCCAATCTCATATTTGAACCTACCAATTAAAATTTAGTCCCTCTAATAGAGATAGAGAGAGTTGGAGTACCATTTGATCGAATGATTTATAGTTAGATGACCAAATTGTAATTTGGGGACAAATTAAAGAGGATTTCCATCAAAAACCTTAAAATGGAAAATCCATTTTCTTTTTTTGTCTTTTTATTTTATTTTAAAAAGGGTACAAGTGCTGCCAAACAGCGTTTTAGATATTTACTCCCCCGCCATGGATAATAAGAAGTTAGCAACATAGCCACAAAATAAAGGAAGAAGAAGAAGTTACGCTGTTCGTTAGTCTATCTGTTGAACCCCCAAAAACCTCACAAAACCCTCGACAATCTCACAGTTTCATCCATCAATTGTGTTTGTTTGGTTTCGACATTTTCACTAAATTGATGCACCTCTGTCTCTTTATTCCGTGATGACTCTTGTGCCCAGTCGTCAACTTTACCCAACGAGCTTATTCGACTCATTCCAGAGCTCCTTCTCAAAGTTCCATGGCCCCCACATCCATTTATTCAGGTGCGGTTCCTCCATTCCTTTCAAAAAGCACACTTTCTATGCCACCCACTACACTATCAGCTCTACTTTAAACCCTGAGCAAAACCCACTAAGGAAATCAAATTTTGTTAGGAAAAATCAACCCATTTCTCAATATAAACCCAAGAAGAATTTTTCTAGCAGTAGTTGGATTGATAAATGGAATGAATCCCACAAACATAATCGCCCAAAGCCACCCCGGGCTGTGTTGGACTATCAGAGTAGTGAAAGTGGGAATTTGAGTGGTTCAGGATATGCTGAGGGTGATGGCGGTGGGGGTAGAAATAGTAGTGGTAGTACAATGGAGAAGATTGTTGAGAAATTGAAGAAATTTGGGTACGTTGATGATAGTAATGAGAATAAAGGGGAGGTGAGAGACAGTGTGATTGAGAAAGGTTCTGTGGAGGATATATTTTATATTGAGGAAGGAATGTTGCCAAATTCAAGAGGTGGGTTCTCGGAGGAATCACCATTAGGGATAGAGAATGTGTTTGGAGGTGATGGTAAGGTGAGGTTTCCATGGGAAAAGCCAAAAGAGGAAGAGAAGCAAGAAGAGGGTTCAGTGAGGAGGAAGAGTAGGACTTCATTGGCAGAATTGACGCTTCCCGAGTCAGAGTTGAGGAGGTTAACGAATTTGACATTTCAGAAGAAGCACAAGACTAGGATTGGTGGTGGTGGTGTTACTCAAGCCGTAGTGGAGATGATCCATGAGAGATGGAAGACTTCAGAGATTGTGAGATTGAAAATTGAAGGACCACCAGCTCTTAACATGAAGAGAATGCATGAGATATTAGAGGTTTGCTTCTTATGATTTAGTTACAGCTTTCTGTTTATGCAATTTTGTTTTAATTTCTTTATATTCGACAAATTTACATCTATTTTATCATATTTTGAGCTGTAATTATTGATTAGATATTAATTGAAAGGATATATAGGAATTTTGTTTTGTTGTCAAAAGGATATATAGGAATAAAACACAGAAAGTATAAAACAAAACTTTTATATTACATCTCTGCAAGAATTTCATGTCCAGTAGAAAATGGAGGGCTGCCTCCGGTTCTTAAATGTATGCCACAGAATAGAAAATGGAGCTAGAATTTGAAGCTCAAGGAATTTTCTTTGCTGTTGAACTATGTTGATTGGTCAGTGGAACTGAACACAAATATCTAAACATTTATTTGTCCCTTAGTTGGTGGATGTTGAAGGTAGAGATTCTTGTCCAAATTGTTTGACAAACAGCTTTTGTAGGCTTGAAATGATCTGAATTAAAAGCTTTCCTTTTTGCCTTTTCACTTGGTATTTATTTTCTGTAATGAAATCTTTCATTAAGCAAACATAAAGAAAGAAAAAAGTAAAAGTTTTTAGAATAGCATATTTGAGAATTTCTAGGTTGTTCCTATCCAATTTGTTTATGTAATTTTGTTTTCTGTTGTTATGATCAGCGAAAAACTGGTGGTTTGGTGATTTGGAGGTCTGGCACATCCCTTTCTTTGTACAGAGGTGTGAGCTATGAGGTTCCTTCAGTAAAACTAAACAAGCGGATATACAAGAAAAATGACATTTCTTCCGCACCCTTACCAACTGTTGCTGATAAATCTGTGGGAGACTTTGCTGAGCTTGCTTCTTATAGTAATGTAAAAACACCCCAAGAAAAGTCAGAGAATACTTCCCAGGAGAAGGAAGACACAGAACAATTGGCAGAAGTGAAGTATGAAGATGAAGTAGACAAACTTTTAGATAGTTTAGGCCCTAGATTCAAAGATTGGCCAGGATGCGATCCATTACCTGTAGATGCAGATATGCTCCCGGGGATAGTTCCTGGTTACCAGCCTCCCTTCAGGGTACTTCCTTATGGAGTGCGATCTACCCTCGGTTTAAAGGAGGCAACATCTTTAAGAAGGCTGGCTAGGGTTCTTCCACCACATTTTGCTTTAGGTATGCATTTTCATGTGTTGCACATAATTGACAAGATGCTTATTTGATTATTGTATGAATTTTGTCTGTAGGCCGAAGCAGACAGCTCCAGGGTCTAGCAGTGGCCATGGCTAAATTATGGGAAAAAAGTTTGATTGCAAAGATTGCACTGAAACGTGGTGTTCAGCTGACTACTAGTGAGAGAATGGCTGAAGACATAAAGGTAATGGAACTCGGTTCGATTTATGACTCACTCCTACCTAATTATTGTCAAGGTGCACCTTGCCACGTACTTATGTTGCATTCAACTGCTAAACTCAAAATTGGTGTGCTGAGTTTCTAAATCAATGGGTGAATAGTACCTCATATAGTTAGTTATTGAGTCCAGCTATCAGTATCTATCATATGAATATTTTAGCAGGCAACTGGGAACTGGAATATGATATAATAAAGCAGATTACATTTGTAGTGTTGGCCAATTGGCTACTTATTAAGAGAGAGATAAAGAAAAAGACAAGATTAGCCAGGTCCAACTCTTTTGCTAGAGATTATTTGTTAGTAGTATTAAAGTAAGTTGACTCACTGGGAGAAGTTTTACATCAGAAAGGGACTGCATCCTTTAAGGAAACTGAGAAATAAATTTATTTTTGTCTAAGGGCTTACCGAGTGCAATGCAGTGTCTGTCTTGTTCATCCTTCCATAATATCGTTCTGACTGTTATTTAGTCAATGTTTTCTTCATTGCCTATTTTGTGGGAATTAACCAAATCAACTCTTAAACATAAAATTATAATTCTGTGTGCTGTTACTTTCAGAAATGCTTTACAGGTGTGCCAGAGAAAGTAGTTTTCTTTGTTTTCCTAAATTCTTTTGCTTCTGTGTTCATCCTTTTGTCTGGAGTGTATATCTAGATGTTTTCGCATCGGAATGGCATCTCTGTAGATAAGGTTATTCCTTTACAATAAGATTAGAGGTTCTGGGTCTTCTGGTCAGTTTTTTCCAATTGCTACTTATAGCATGCATGGTTTGTTAACATTGAATATTAAAGGCTAGTTTATCACTCCATATATTCATTTGTAAATAATTGGTAATAAATCACTTCATCACTCAATATTTACACCTGTTCATATTAGCTAATGTGTGTTCTTAATTCATATTTATACAATTAAATGTTATTTATTTGCTGCAGAGATTGACGGGGGGTGTCATGCTATCTCGAAACAAGGACTTCTTGGTCTTCTATCGGGGGAAGAATTTTTTGTCACCAGATGTCACTGAAGCGTTACTGGAGCGGGAGAGATTGGCAAAATCCCTTCAAGATGAAGAGGAACAGGCAAGGTTGAGAGCTTCAGCCATGTTCATACCAAATGTTGAAGTAGCACAACACTTTGGTACCGCTGGTACACTTGGAGAGACTTTGGATGCAGATGCTAAGTGGGGAAAGAGGTTGGATAAAGAAAAAGTTATGCGAGAAGCAGACATATTAAGGCATGCCCATCTGGTCAGAAAGCTTGAACGAAAGCTTTCCTTTGTAAGTACAGAAACTTGGGATTGTCTTGCAAAATTCTTATTGGATTTAGTATAAGAAACATCTTGTAGTCTAACAAAAAGTCTTTCTGTCATAAGTCCCTTTGAATACTTAATATGCTATTTTATATCACGCGGTTCCAGTGCTAGAATTTCGCTTCCTTTGAACTTTTGAATTTTGTCTGTTAGGCTGAACGAAAGCTAATGAGAGCTGAACAAGCCTTATCTAAGGTAGAGGAATCTTTGAAACCATCCAAGCAGCAAGCAGACCCAGAAAGCATTACTGATGAGGAGAGGTTTATGTTTCGTAAGCTTGGGTTAAGGATGAAAGCTTTCTTACTGCTTGGTATAACAATTCTCCATCTACCAATTTATCATGCTGTGATTTTATTATGGTTTACTTATCAAAACTTGATTTCTTCAGGTAGACGTGGAGTATTTGATGGTACAGTGGAGAACATGCATTTGCACTGGAAGTACCGGGAGTTGGTCAAGATAATGGTGAATGCTAAAACTTTTGAACAGGTCAAAAATATTGCATTAGCACTTGAAGCAGAGAGTGGAGGTGTCTTGGTTTCAGTAGACAAAGTTTCCAAAAAATTTGCTATAATTGTGTACCGAGGAAAGGACTATCACCGACCTTCTACATTGAGGCCAAAGAATCTTTTGACAAAAAGGAAAGCTTTGGCACGCTCTATTGAACTTCAAAGACAAGAGGTATCACTAAAAATTTGAATGCTAATAGCTCCTGGTTTCATAAGATATTATGACCCATATGCTCGGAGTGATTTGCCCCTACATGTAGGAGGCTTTATTATTTATTGCTTGATATGTTTTTGTGAACAATAATGGTCCTGACTTATTTTTCTCTTTGTTGAACAGGCTCTTCTAAAACATATTTCAGCTGTGCAGAGTAAAGTGGACACACTTAGATCCGAAATAGTATGCCCCTTTATACATTTTAGTTATTGCTATTACACGTATTAACTATTTTAAATGGCAGGAGAAGTATATATACAACCCACCTTTTCCCTTTTCATTCCAAGTGGCTTATGTTTCACATTGATAGGAACAAATGGATAGTGTGAAAGATCAAGGAGATGAAGCATTGTACAACAAATTAGATTCTTCTTACCCTACTGACGATGAGGATTCTGAGGTTTGTATTTACTTGATCTTCTAAGTTTACTCTTTTTGTTAGTTAAACCAGTTGTTCTAACATCTTAATCCTTTTGTTCTCCTTTTGAAGGAAGTAGATGCTTATCTTGAAACATATAACAGAGAAAATGAAGGTGAAGATGAAGGCAATTACTCAATTTGCAATCCTCAACTGGAAACCAATTTTCCATATTTTGAGAATCAGGATTCTCAAACAGAATTGGAAGTTCCTCAACACCATTTGCATGCAGTGCCGACGAATTCATATGCTGGATTGGACCAAGATGAGGAACATGACTCCCTACAATGATGGTATCAACTGAATGTAAACCATTGGTAGAACAGCATTCAGAAATTGTCGAAAGGGTTGTGGGAATAGCATCCTGGTTGCTTGGCATATTGTACAGACAATTTTGGGAGGCCAACGTATATGTAACTTTACATTAGTTTTTTGGTACACAAGTTTCTGTCATGATCTCTTGCCATGTTTTTTAGTTCTTGTGGGAGGAGGTAGATGTAGCTGGTTTGCAGAGCATATTGATGTTTTCAGGCCTCAAACTTGTGTTACACTATTGCTGAAGAAGCATTCTATGTAAATGAACATGATTCTTCAATCCCGGTGGATATTTTTCCTCACTTCTGTCTACAGCTTCACAAGCTTCGTTATTGATAATGAAAGATTTACTCTTTGGTTTCATACAGACTGGGATACAAAACGGGCCCTAAGTTTTCTTTCTTATTTTTCTCAATAAGGGTTGGTAAGAGCCTCCACAATGAGCTCCCTAAACCATTTCCTTAGACAAATTTTAGAGAGGATTTGGATAAATACAACTCCAACCATGCTCCCTATCTACCTCCTAAAATAAGGAGACCTCAAAGAGCTCTTAAATTTGAGGAGAGAGAAAGAACTCTAATGGATCCTTATAATTTAATGCTGTTTTATTTAATGAGTATTTCAAACCTTTAATTTATTTTTATTATTTTTATATTATTTTTTAATAGAGATGGACCAAGTAAAAAAGAGTTATAACATTTATGACTCCCTAAACTAGAGAGCATGATTGGAGTTTGTTGATGCTCTTTTTGGGAACTTAGGTAGATGAGTATTAGATCTTCAGCAAGGGAGAAGGTGTGTACCTTCGGTATTCAGAGAACCTACAAAAGACAATGAAGAAGAAAAAGCAGTCGTTAAGCTTCGGACACCGGCGTGGTGCCTGCTGAAGGCTCACCGATGCTCAAGTTAGCTATATGTGGTAATTTTGGCAGAGTAACAGTAAAGATGATAAAATAGTTACATTTTTTACTTGGGCATTGTTCCCTATTTATAGGGAAGTGAAAATGGGATTTTTGCACAAAGTTTCGATGTGGGACTTTGTGCAAATTGCTGCAAAGGTGACACGTGTCCATGGAAATTAGGTTCGGCAGTCGAGAGCTTCGGCAGGTATTTGCTGCTTCAGGAGAGTGTCTTCTTTTAGCCAGTTAGAAGGTGATGAAGTCACTCACTTTCTAAGGGTTTGTCTGTGTGTCTGTTCGGGGTATTTCAGCAGGGGAGAAGGTGTGTCTGCCTTGGTACCAGTCATTTTAATACTGGATATACTCGATTGATTATGATGTAAACAGAGTTTAAATTTTATAGAGAGAGCTCTTAAAATAACTTTTATATGTTTTTAGCTAAAATTTAACTAAAAAATAAAGAGCATGATTGTGGATGCTCTAAGTAAGCTTTTGCTCTAATAAATTCATGGAATATAAAGCATTGCTCTGATAAATTCATGGAATTGCGTGGTTTTAATGAGTTTAGGCATATGTGTTTCATCTTCTCTTTTCGGTTTAGTCGTTCATCTTCTATGCTATCAAAGTGGTTTTAATTAGATTAATATATATTAATTATAGTCCTCGTCAATGCTTCCAATCTCAATTATGTAGAATTCCTAAGGCCTTAGTCCCAAAGCATTAGTTTTCAACAACTATGTTTTTAATGCTTCCAATCTCAATTATTTTGAGCCTCTATATTATTTCATAAACCACATAAGAAACTGGAGATCAGAGCCATTCAATTCAATCCAATTTTCCTCCCCACAAAGACATGGATTGCTTTAGGTTTAGTGGCCTCCATGAAACTTCTGCCAAACCCTATGAGCTTTTGGTCCAGGCTGCAACTCTCATACCAATTTGGCATTACTTGTTAGGCTTTCTCATCACTTCCTTTGTGTTCCTCCACATCTACTTCGACTTCCATTTCCTCCAAGGCATTTTCAATGGATCCAGAGGCTACCCTGTCGACTTGACATACAACTCCGACTCCCACACCGCAGCGTGGTTTCCAGGTGTCATGTTCTCCATGGCCGGTACTTGGCCACACCATGGCTCACGAGCCCTCATTTGCAGAATTTTTTCCTCAGTTTCTTTGGCAACCCTCCAGCTGTCACTTACCAAAGAGAACTATTTCGTGTGTCGAATGGTGGTACTATTGCATTGGATTGGGCAGTGAGTTCTTACGTGTTGCCTAAAGATGACACAACCCCTATTGTAGTAGTGCTTCCTGGACTGACCAGTGATTCTCAATCTTCTTACATAAGACATCTTGCTTTCAACAAGGCCAAAATGGGATGGAATGTAGTGATCAGCAACCACAGAGGACTTGGTGGTGTTCCAATTACTTCAGACTTGGTTTACAATTGTGGATGGACCAACGATATTCATGAAGTCTGCAATCGCCTCCACCATAAGCATCCCAAGGCTCCATTGTTTCTCATTGGAACAAGCATAGGTGATCACAATCAATTTTCCATCATCTAATTACTTCTAGAGTAGTACATTTCATCGAAATTTCCATATAACTTATCTCGATATCGATGTTTTTTGTAGATGTTTCTGCTGACATTGAGTATGTGTTAGGTGCCGACATCTTGGTCAAGTACCTTGGAGAAGATGGAGACAATGCCCCAGTTTCTGGAGCTGCAGCCATTTCCAATCCATGGGACTTTCTCATTGGTGACAGATTCATTCGCCGTACCCTGCTGCAGAAGTTTTATGACAAAGCTCTAACACTTGGCCTTTAATGATACTCACAGCTACACCAGCATTGCTATTCCCGGCTTGTGAATTGGGATGGGAAGATGCGTTGCATTCGGCATTACCATGCTACCTGTGATGTAGGCAAGTTTGAGACTGTGGACACGTTTCATAGGCGCACAAGCAGCTCCATTTATGTGTGCAATCTGTGTGTGCCTCTGCTTTGTATCAGTGCCTTGGATGATCCAATCTGCACCAGAGAAGCCATTCCTTCGGGTGAATGTAGAGAAAATATGATGTTGTTTTGACCACCACAAAGGATGGGAGTCACTTAGCTTTCTTTGAAGGAATTTCTGCATCTCGGATCTGGTGGGTGGGACCCTGGATGAGTTTTTTAAGGTTCTGCATTGTGACCAATATATGCATGTACATAAGAAGATGAAGACTTCTTCTGGCTCAGAGTTTCCATTAGGCTCTACAATTGATCAGGATAAGAAACTGGTTTTATTGGGCAAGGTTGTTGCAGCTGTTGCATTGGCCAAAGTAGTTGCCAAGAAACTTGGCTTTGTGGCCTGATATGTTAAAATTATAAATAAATATGTTACTGATCCATTCGACTGAGTGCCGGTCAAGTAAACAAGCAAAATTTGATGTAACTTGTAATTTTTCTGAAATGTATGTTCTAAATATTTTGGATGCAGAAAGAATTCTGAGTCTGTATGGTTGTATAGCTGTTTTTTTTCCCTCTGAAATCATTCAATCAAACAGCCAAGCTACTCTTGCATATTCAAGATGCTAAACCTTATCAGTAGGGCCTGGCTGTTCCTTAGTATATAATTCATAATTGTCTATTCTCACCCTAAAGTATTTTTGCTATACAATTGCTGATGTGATCAAGTTTAAGTTTTGGATATTACTTGCCTCCTTCCTTGTAAAGGGATATTCTCCCGTATTGGGAATCACAGTTCGACGCATATTCATTAAAAACACAAAAATATAAACTTTTGTACATATTACGCTGCTATTGGCAAGAATGTTCCTACTTACATAATAAGGGGGGAAGTATTCCCTTAAGTTTTTTCTTCCAGAAAAACACAGAGCTATGTAGCAGAAAGCAACAAAAGAAAAACTATATATGCCAAGTTTCCTCCAAGGAAACAACTTGGACTAAAAATGAATGATTGGTATTTTAGATTTCATGGATGGGTTAAAAGACTTGGAGCCACAAAGCGACCCCCAAGCCAATAAGTTTGACACCCCAATGCAAGTTGCGCGATGTCTCCTTTTGACCACGAAGTCCCCTCTATGGCCATACACGCGCCATACGCGCTTGAAAAAAAAAAATTGAAAAAAAGTCTCCTTGACCAAAACCAGATAGTTGACCACGTGTTAAATGCTTTTTAACTGGAGAAAAGAAAACGCAGTTCCAGAAGTGGAGCCTTATATATTAACTGCCACAATTGAAATTTGAAGTTCCCGGCACAAACACGGAGACGGAGAGAGAGAAGAAAAGAAGATGAACATGGACCAATATATCCTTGAAGCACTGGAAGGTGAGTTTTTGTTGCATGAGAGTCTTCCAGTACTAAACCAAAGAGCTTTTGTGCCCTACACAAGCAGACCCATCACTGAAAAGGGGCTTGATAAGCCTCCTAACTCCATGAACATGAACAAGAGGATGGTACAGTTCCTGAGGAAAAGTTGGGCACCTGCAACTGCCCGAATCGTAACCGGAGACGACTGCAAAGAACGCGGTTTTCGGCACATGCTCAACGAGCGCATGAGGAGGGAGAAGCAGAAGCAGAGCTACATGGCCTTGCATTCCATGCTGCCAACTGGAGCTAAGGTTGGTGTTTAATCAATTAAATTAAATTATTGAGAGCTGTCTCACTACTCCAAAATTGTCATCCTGCACTTTTTTTGGTGTGATTTAAAATGAGGAAGGACTAAAAAAATTTGTGTTGCATGTTTGCAGAGTGATAAGAACTGGATTGTGCAAATGACAGCCATGAATATTCAGCAACTGCAGAGGTATAAGGAGGAGCTGAGAAAGAGGAACATGGAGGTTGAAGCCATTTTGGTGGCAAACGAAAAGGAGCGAGTGAATTGGAGCAAGATTAGATTAAGGGTGGCTAATCCAACATCAGGGGTTGATTCTATGCTGGAGGTTCTTAGGTGCTTGCAATATTTGGGGTTGAAAGCCAGAAATGTTCGATCTAATTTCTCTGCCCAGGAGTTTTCAGCAGAGCTGGAAATTGAAACCAAGGTCTCTCTCTCTCTCTCCCTCACAAAAGTATTACAATTATTTTTTTCTGGTTCTTTTCTTCAAATGCTAGCAAGGCTTGATAAATTAGAGAGTTCAAATCATTTGTCCCCTGTCATCAAGATAAAAGAAAAAAGGAACAAATTTGCTCTTCAAAATTGGAATAAGGTTGCTAAAAGACATTGCCTTCTTGCTTCTCATGAGCTGTCTTCCTTGCATATTTTCAACATTTCAGCTCTATTAATTGATTTGATTTGTTTTTTCTTATTTAGAAGTTAAAATTAGATTTGAGAAAAAGAAAGGAGGTTACATAATTGCCCATTTAATCACAAAAGTATTATATGTGTAGTTAAGGGATAAAATTAAACATACATGGAGTCATGTATATGCCTAACATAACTTGAAATTCGACTCTCGAACTCTCCACGTTTCTCTAATTTCAACCACATGTCACTCTCACTATTTACCAATCAAGGTTGAATAGTAAACCCAAAATCCCCAAATATTTATCACATATGATATGATACCGAGTTCATTATTTTATTTTATTTTGGAGTGACACACCACCTTCCGTTTCTTGGCCAACAATGACACTGACACCTACGTCTAAAAGCTTTATGCATGGAAATAGATAGGAAGATATCAATAGAAAAGGGCAGTCTTATTCCCAAATTGAAATATAGCAAAATGCACACGTGGTCTTTCTCACCAGTTACCCCTCGCGGCCTTTTTATATATAATTCTGAACTTCCTCTATTTTATTGTACTTGTTGAAAGATTGGGGCCGCGGAGATAGAAGAGGCCTTGCAAGAAACCCTCTACGAAGCTGAGAGGAAACTTCGGTTTTCATTTCCAGGCAGGTGAAGGGAAGAAGATCCATTGAATTCTTTCCCCAAGAAAAGCAGCACTGATTGATTGCTAGCGTAAAGTCAGCTCAGTTGGCTTCACTTTTGACCTTTAGTATTGGATTTGGGGTGAAAATGAAAATAAATGGGTCCATTTTTGTTTCTTAGTGGATTGAAAAATTGATGTCGTGAATTTGACTAACTTCCAAGCATGAAACTGTATTATTATACTCTAATTGAGCACGAGGATTAAGATATGGATGGTGTAATAATATAAGAATGGCTGATGAGCTATTTGTATTAGGTGAAAAAAATATATAAACTAATGATAAAAGAGCCCCCAACGTAGGGGTGGAGACTGGCTTGAAATTTCCCCATCATATTAAGTGTGTCCACTCTTTCAGGATCAAGTGTGGAAAATCGGTTCTAATCACGTTTCAGTATTATACAATAATTTCCGAAGTCGGCCATTTTGCATCCCTTTTTAAGTTTGGCTGACATAATCAAGCTGCAAAAACAACGTCTACCTGAGGAGTGAAAAATGCGATTGACCAGTTGAAGCTTTGAAAAGGAGGAGACTGGGAAACTACAGCCTAATTGACAGTCCAAAATGGAGACTATTTATCCTCATGGTGAGAAGACCAATAACGCAGCGTTGTCAGATTGACCACTCTATTGCCATGACCACTTTAGGGTCAAATTTGGTAAAATGTGTTAAATTCATATAGAGAACCCCATCAATTCAAGTATCGGTGCTTATAACATCGTTTGGCAGTAACTTTAAATAAGCCCTACTTCTCCATATAATCATTTAAAACCACGTAAAATAATTATACAGAGAAGTAATGCTCCATAAAACTGATTTTTGACCTATCCAAATTGGCAAGGTTAAATAACAAAACCCGCTTGTTGCTTTGAATCCTAATGCCTTAATTCAGAGGCCAAGTCCACTGTTAATCGCGTTCGCCTCATGAGCCAAGTTTCATTGATTTGATTCCCAATTCCATATCTTCATATAAATCATGTTCCATTCTAATGCGTTCTGGAGAGCAGTGACAATTCTAATGGGTTTCAATCAAGACAAACCTGGCATACACAAACTCGTAATTGGCTAGCAAATCAAAACTCCTAACCATATTGATGCCTCTAATTGTACACATCATATAATATGATATAAGTTGTGACTAACGAAACACAGATTTAAATTCAACTTCTCATACATTAAATAGAAAATTGAGATCATTCGTCTGAAACCCCAACTGTAAATTTAACTTCCATCTAAAGAGTAATTAACACAAGTCGAAACATAAACAAAACTGAATAGTAATGAGCAAAAATTTGATCGGCATCAAAGTCTTCAGAAACAACACGATTAGATATCTAGACAGCAGGAAAGGATCTCACTTAAGAGGAATGAACCTCGAAGAGTGGGTGGCACCAATACCAGGCCTACCGTGCTTGACAGGCTTGTATGAGATTGAGAACTCAGCAAGGTAGTGGCTGATCATTTCAGGCTTGATTTCAACCTGATTGAAGGTCTTACCATTGTACACACCAATAATGCTTCCAATCATTTCTGGCACTATAATCATGTTACGCAGATGAGTGCGGACTGGTTCTGGCTTTTCACCGGGTGGAGCCTCTCTTTTCTGTTCCAAGCAACAAAAAACTCATGATTAGCAACAAACTTTCTTCAGCCAATACAACCACCCGCAAGAAGACTCAAGAGGAACAAGGAACAAAAATACTTGATTCTGACACCAAAATAGTATTTTACAACATCAATGGTCATCTGTCACCAGCCATTAAACCAGACGATAACCAACACTGGCATTCAAGTGAAATTCCTATTTATATAAACCCACAAATACAAGTTCCACTACCAACAAGTGCATAAAAGTTACCAATCCATCAGTCGAAATATAGTTCTATGTAAATTCAATGATGGGAGAACAATGAATTTTCTGTAGTAAATTTACTCAAAAATTAGTTCAATTTGGTTTTCACTAGATCCATTGCAATTTTTTAAATAGAAGGGCCTAACAAATCACAACTTACATACTGCCCTGCCAGCACCCTTTCACATTCCTATTATGACTTTTAAGGCCCTTAAAACTACCACATTGAGCATACAAATTATTTCTACAGTGAGCATACAATTCAGCACAAAGCTTATATGAACGTAATAAGAAGAATGGGCGGGCAAACCAACACAATACCATATTTAATAATCAAAATGAAACCAAGCATATATGGAATAACAGCAATACTGGGTTTATACTTTCATAACACAATCATTTGCACTAAAAAAAATCAATTTTGATAGAAATTGATGCATTGCACATATGCTCACAAAGCTTATATGAACGTAATAAGAAGAATGGGCGGGCAAACCAACACAATACCATATTTAATAATCAAAATGAAACCAAGCATATATGGAATAACAGTAATACTGGGTTTATACCTTCATAACACAAATCATTTGCACTAAGAAAAATCAATTTTGATAGAAATTGATGCATTGAATATATGCTTGAGCATGGGAGGCAACTTCAGGACAGACATTACCCTCAACTATAATGCATCAAAAGCGTTAATAAATCACAACTTTGAATACAAAGTATGAATTTCAGCTGATTACTTGGAGAAAAATGAAAAGGCGAAAATAACAAACACATCTCATTCACAATAACACATCAATCATCAAAAATCACATAACCCAACTAAATACAAGACCCAAACACGAAACATGTAACATTTTTCAACTAATAGCTTCAGGAAAATTACCGCTTTGCGCAGCTTCTTGATCAAAGCCATGGGCTTGCGCTTGAGGCCCCTCTGAAACCTATTCATCACATCAAATCCAAACCAACGAGCTCAAACCCAATTCACAAAACCACCAACAAAGCACAAAAACAGATTTTATCGAGTGATTCGAGTGAAATACTTTACCTTCTGCGAGCTCTGGCAGGGAAGAGCTTGACAAGCTCATCAGTCGACATGTCGAGAAGAGCATCCAAATCGACACCTCTGAAGCTGAACTTCTTGAACGTCCTCTTCTTGGGAACTCCAGCTGCCGCCACATCGGTCTCAACGTCCGCCTGAAAACCCAGATAACATACAGAGAGTTAACAGAGAGAAATTAAGAGTGAAATGATGCGATTCACAGAGAGTGTGGAGTTGAAGTTTTACCATGGTTGTGGAGCTTTCGGAAACGGAAACACTAGGTGGGAGAAAAGCTCAAAAACCTTTGGATCTGTGGCCGCTAGGGTTTTCGAGAAGCAAGAGGTTTTGCAAGCAGAATTTATATCTATCGATTGGGTGATGGTGTTCTGGTTATGGGTAGCCCTAGAACGAGATTTAACTTGGGCTCGGTTATTGGGCTGATCATGGGGCAAGGAACTGGGCTCTAATTAAATCAAATCCTTGGAGTCTTTTCTTTTTTTTGGGGGGTCAATTGGAGTATGCCCTAGGGGTGGGCATCGGGACCGGAAAACCGGAACACCGAACCGAATCGGTGAAAAAAAACCGAAAAAAAAACCGGTTGACTAAAAAAGTCAACAAACCGGACCGGAACCGGACCGAACCGGTTCCAACCGGTTTCGATTCTGGTTTTACATCTCTCCGGACCGAACCGGACCGGTCATATATTTTATATTTATATTTTTACAAAATTTTAAAATCTAATGTCATTTTTTAACTTTTATAATCACTAATTTTCCAAGTTCAACTTCAAAAAATTTCTAAATGTATGAATTGGATTATTTGTTCATTTTTAAGCTAAAAAAATAAGTTATTTATTATAATTTTTTTATTAAAAAAATTTAAAAAAAATTTTTTTTTAAAAAAATTAAAAAAATAATAAATTAATAATCCGGTTCAAAATCGAAACCGGTCAGAACCGGACCGGAACTGGTTAGAATCGAACCGGCCGGTTTTTGAAATTTTTTTTGCCTAAACCGGACCGGTTAAATAATACCGGTTTCGATTCTGGTTTGAGGTGAGAACCGGACCGAACCGGACCGCGCCCACCCCTAGTATGCCCAGGCATGGATCAGTTTGGAACGGTAGAAAGTTCTTTCGTTAACCAAACTAAAGACTTCGGTAGACCATTTTCTCTTATGTTAATCAAACTAAAGACTTCGGTAGACTTCGGATCAGTTAACCTAATATTCGGTTCGAATTGGTTCGGTACGCTTGTAGTACCGTAATAAAAACATACTAATAAAAATACAATTTATATACTTTCACATAATATAAGTTCTTGAATAAATACACCAAATCATCCTTGTAAAATATAAAAATCAAATAACTTAGTCACTATATCATTCAATATATACTCAAGATGTACTGGGAGCCACTTGTGTTTGTTGTTTGAACATTTGAGTGTTATATTTACTGAATTCTCTACATTTATGTAAATGATTTTGATATTTGTTCCACGCTGGGTTCTTTATTTTTTCATGTTGAATCCAACCATATAAAGAACATAAAATTTGGATCAACGGTTGGAAAGTTACAAGTAAAAAACAGGACAAAGGTCAAAACTGGAAAACATAGGAAATTCATAAATTCCTCTCTAACCAAAAAGTGCTACAGTACCGGGTGATAAAGAAGTGATAGAATAGTGATAAAGCAGTGATAGAATGGTGATAAAGAAGTAATACATCAGTGATAAAGGAGTGATAGAGAAATGCTGATTGTATTTATCTTTGGTTTCTTGTTTTGTATTTAAAAATAGAGTAAGTATAAATATCGGATCGGTAAGGGTTTCCATCGGGTTAGGAATATTGTTTCCGTTAACCAAACCAAACATCTAGGTACGGATCGGATCGGAATAATTAAAATTAAAAAATAATTATTTAACAAAACCAAATCGTCGGTACGGTACGATCGGTACGCAGATAATTCGGATGAGATGCCCACCCCTAAATTGGAGTGTTACTGATTGTTCCCCTCAAGTGAATGTACGTGGAAATTTTCTAAAAAGAATATGGTAAAAGATTGGACTGTTATATAATAATTTTTTCAATAGTATGTGAAATATATGAATTCAATACGAGGATAGTACGTTTGTTATTGCCCAATATGCAAAAATACGTATGTATTATTCATGAAGAAAAATGTACATACTTGTATAATGCTAAAATAATTTGGTACTTCTAAACAATAACTAAGTTGGGGCAGGTTCCATTGGTAGTTTGCTCCTGTACCATAATATAATGTGAGCATCCAATTCAAAACGAATTGGAAATGAGTGAAGAGGTCGAAGATGTTTTATAGCATTAAGCAAGGCTTCAATTCCCTAATGTGGGATTCATACTCTTAGTAGTTTCTTACGTAATAAACTGTTAATGACATCCGCTTATCTCAAATATATTGGTCGATCTTTTTTCCCCATCGGATAGAAATGTGATCATCTTCTTACCATCATTCTTTCTTTTTTGCGTGTGTTACAAAGTAGCACTTTATTTCATTTGCGTGGTTTTATTTTATTTTTTCTTTTTTATGTACGGTATGGTTTTTGTTAGTGTTATTGAATTATTTTCTTTCTTTTTCTTTTCTTTTAACAAACCTGTCACAGAAATGTGTATAAAAGTCCAATGCATACTTAAAATTTTCCATTCACAAAATTTCAAATAAACACGCAAATATGGATCAATCTAATTTGTTAGCGACTTTGAAATTTCAATTTTTTGAATGATAGCTATAAGCTTCTGCTGAAGGCTTGGCCTCGAAGGGGACAAAACAAAGTCTTTCCAACAAGAACCAGGCTCTAGTATAAGGCTTGGGTTCTGCACATAAAGCTCGTAAATGGATTCTGCATCAGAGTTCAAACTGCTCAAGTTTGTCAAGCATTTGATTTCTTCAATATCCACCAGTAGCCTGTTGACTCCATCCTTCCATCCTATCAGCTGCATATTTACACACAAATTCTAGTCAGTAAATTTCATGCTATGCATATGTGCGATTTAGCTCACATTAGCGAGCTAGCTGATCACGAGATGTGACAATTAACGTGTACTAACACATCAAGTCTCTCGTCATGTAATGAGACAAATGTGTATTAAAAAGTTAGTCATACGAGACTTACCATGGGAGGGCCAGTCATAGAATTGGTGCAGTAGAGCCTGGCATTATCAACAAGTTGGCAATATCCGTAAAAAGCGCTAGCAAATCTCTTGTGGGATTGCAACTGTGAATTCACCCTCACTGCCCTCCTAACCATTATGGCTCTTCTGATGCCTCTAACAACAGCTAAATAAGCATCACAAACAACTCCAACTAACTCAATTCTGTATGGTTTTCTCTTGGGTTCCTGTCCACTATTAATCTTCTGCTGGTCATGAAGATCCTCTTCTTCACCCACTCGTTCCCAATAGTTTTCAGTAATGGTGCCATCCTCAGCCACCTTGTACCCAACTCCCATCCGGTACCGGCATTTGTGAACGTGCCGGGCCATGTCAATTGTCTGCTCAACAAAGGGTGCCCACGACAGGGTGCCATCCATGATCACATCCCGTCCTTCGTTGAGTGCAGTCACTAGGAGCGATGATGCAGCATCAGTGGATGATTGGTGCACCTGTGTTGGTTAATCAGTCATTTCATAAAATCAGATGACTTCTATAATGGGATGCCGCAAATAAGGAGAAATATCACTAAATTAATAACTAGTCCTTATGATGTATGTAATTCATTTAGTAATTTAATTAATTGTTAATTAATACATCAACTGTTACATTGTTCAACGAATTTATGTACTCCGAAATTTCATAGTTTCACATATCATCTCTTGTGTGTGAAGCAAAAGGTAACACTATACTTACATAGCATAAGATGTCTTCATATTTTTGGCCACAAATGAGAAATTTTGTTCACTTCCCATGTAACAGATATATAATAATATAGCCGTAGTGAATGATTGTTGATACATGTTAATCTTATAATGAATCTCTGAGATGTCATGAGAGAGATTTACCAATTCAGCAGTTTGGAGCATGTCAGTGTGGTGACCTCTAGAATTGAGGGCTCTGTAAATCACATCTGTCTCTTTGAAAGCATCTGCTTCCACAACCACAGCCTTTGCTGCTGCTCCTGACCAGAATGGCCTGCACATATATGCCCCACTAATTAGTACACTCCATCAATATCATTAACTACTACATCATCAATAAATAATATGACCCCAAAGTGTTTGATAAAATTACTCATTGAGAATGTCTTTGAGCACAGTGCTCTTGCCAGCGCCCATCCCACCACCCATAAGTAGAAGCACGGGGCTCCTCTCACTATGGGCCACCGGCATCATCACGTCCGTACACTGTGATTCTGCCTTTATTGCTTTCATTTCCTCCACCAACGTAGAGAACACCCTTGTCACTTTTAGTTCCTTGCTGATCCTCTCAAATCTCTGCTTCCTATGGAACCAAAGTCAAATACAGTCCCAAAGATTAGGCACAAATGATATAAAATAGTCTCATTAATTTCTAATATTCTCCTAACGCATGCAAAATATTCTTTTTCCCTTTCTAAAATGTTACACATACACACTTCTACGACAAGTTAATTTGGTATGTGCTGAAACTCGTAGGGCTTAGCTCAATTGGTGGGGAGATATATGTAAGAATTATAAGCTAGGTTAATGGTTTGAGCTCCTTCCATATGCTTGTATTCTTTCAACGCAACTATTGTTTTAACGGGGAAAAAAACCAACAGTTATCTCAACTCCCTCACATGACTTGGATTTTACGAAGAAATTATAAAATCATGTATGACTTTTGTAGGATCCATCCACCCTATGGAAGGGAGTTGGTGTATGCGTGTAGTATTTATACAAGGAAAATTCATTCGCCATTGCAAATGTTGTGATATTTTATTGATTTTCTGACCACAATGAATAGTACATGAAAACGACTCGGCCTTAGTCTTTATTGATATATCTATTGTGTCATTCTTTTGTTTTTTTCTCGGAGGGCCAAGTATTTCGTGTTTTGAGTTTTCTTTTTTTTTAATTCAAAAAAAAATTTGAGAGCGGAGAATTCAACAGGAACAGAAGTGTAAGGGATAAATACGTAAACTATTAAAAACAAAGTTCGTGAAGTCACTAACGCATCTCAAAGGGGAGACTTATCCATTCATTATTGGCTTATAAAAGTGGTGCTTACTTTACTTCTTTAATAAAGTAGAGATGAAAGGTACACTTATCGTTGTAAGTACCAAATTCTTTAAAAGACGGTTAAAAATGGTTTGTTTTTCCAAAGTAAGCGACTTTCATGAGAGCCTGGGTTTTGCCTTTTTTTCTAAGAGCAATTCGATATTGGATTATTGAAAACAGAGGGTACCCAAAAAAAAAAAAGCGAATGTTGTTAACGAAAATTGCTCGATACAAGTCATAATTCTTCGATTCAAATATGGGTAGTCCACTCCTTGCTAATAGAGCAAGGGCTAGTGGAGCAAAGGCAAGGGCTCAGTGAAATCCTAGTGGCGACTTAATTAGTTGGGATACATTTTGCTCAATTTAATATATTTTTGGTACTTTTCTTTTATCAAGACGAATTGCAGGAATAATTTTATTTGAAAAAAGGAAAATATATTTATGTGCTATAAGTAAAGGAAATAAATGTAAGAGAAAGTAACCTGGTAGCTTTCAATACTAGGTCTTTGAGCTTCGTTTTCTTCTTAGTCTCTACATTCAAAACCTGCAAGTTAGCCATGGAGAAGTTGATAGATGAAGAAAAAGAATATAAAAAGAAGGTGAATAAATAATAAAATAGAAAAGAAAAGAAACCCAAATGTGCTAGGTTATTTATATATTAATTTTCTGGTTGGACTTTTTGTCTTCAGAAGTTAAAATAAAAATGTAAAAATATTTACCTGAGATATCATAAGAGTAGCTTGACTCCAATGAAATGCAAAATAAGTGAGGATGCATCTATCAAATTCTTGCATTAAACTTATGCACAGAGAATCTGCATCTGCTTCTGAAGCCAGATATGCAAAGATGCTATCTTCACACCCTTTGGATTTTCTCAAGTAATCATAAGCTAACTTGCATAGCTGGGGACACTCATTTGCATCTAAAATTCCCAGTTGCCTAGCTGCTCAAACAAATTTGGAAAAAAATTTAATGTATTTTTAGAAATAATTGTGTGTTCATGACAATAATTATCACACAAAAAGGAGATAAAATTTGTGAGTAAAATCCAATAAGCTACGTAAGGTGTTTCCTACATGATATAACATTACCAACATAATGGGAGAATCTCTCGATATTTCCGACACGGCCGGATTCTGTCCTGTCTATCCGCGGGAAGATGTTGTTTGGGGCTCTCAACGCCTTGGAAGACTTTTTCCGGCGATAGCTACTGGTGGCGGCGACAGCCGCGAGCCCAACAAAGACGGCAGCTAAGATGTGCATTGTGAGGTTGACCTTGGCATACCCGCCAACATCTAAAAACATATCATCAAACAGAGTTTTGATATTAGAGAGAGAGAGAGAGAGAGAGAGAGAGAGAGAGAGATGGTTGGGGTTAAGGCTTACCATGGTGCTGCTGCATCTTGTTGAAAATCCGAGCAAATTCACTTTGAGTTATATTGTTTGGGAGAGTCAAATGCTTTGGCTTTGATGGGAATGAGGCATACAGCTTTGGTTGGACTCACTCGACAGGATTGAGCATTTGTTGCTGTTTTTTTAATCACTTTGACAACGAGGGGCTCATGCCTTTACAAAATGTGGGTCATGATATATTATTCTATTCCTATCACAATAATTTGATTCTTTTTTCTTTTTACAAAACATCTTTCAATATTAAGATTGTTGCCCACGAGTCATGTGGTCCGATAATTGAATCTAAGAATTTCTCCTAACAAAGGTAGATTTTAGTTTTGTTATTTTAAAATGAAAAAAAGAAAAGGAATTTTAATAATTTTGGAACAATGTAAACCAAAAGCTTATAATTATGTGACTCACTCCAATCATCGGTTCAGAAATTCTCATGGAAGATGGTGATCACCATTTTTCCTTTGAACCAATAAGGCCAAATAAAATGATATAGTATTGTCAACGTGTTTAATCTGTATAATATCTTAAAGCATGGATGTTGCCAAATACTTTCACCAGAAGCCGGACAAGAAGTCAAGTTAAAATCCAATACAAATAGAGAAATAATAAAGAATGAAAACAAAGCAATAATGGAGTTGACGCCATCTGCCATTGAATCAAATCATGATGATGATTTTTCAGACCAAAAAAAAATCATGATGATGATTGAACGGTAGATATGGATTCAAAGTTGAAACTTTTCCACCATCACATACACCATCTGGATTCCTTAGAGCGTTTCCACCAGTTGCCCAAGTCAGGACAGGAGAGGGCCAAGCCTAGGCTGTGCGTTCCAGCGGGCCAAACTTGCTTGGGCAAGAGGCGGGTTACAAGAAATTGGGCTAGTTCGTAGGCGAAACGAGTCCGTGCTCCAGCCCGAGGGTTGCTGATGTCATGATTGACACCAGCTTGACGCTAGCGCCCAGGTCTGAATTTTTTTTACCGTTATCGCGTGCATTGCACGCACCAACGATAAAAAAAAAAAATTAAACTTCTGTGAGCTGACGCCAGGCTGGCGTTAGCCCTGCTTTCCTCCAACGGTAACACGCCAAGTGGTGCGTTCTAGTCTCTCCGATCTTTTTTTTCCTCAAATCCAACAGTTGCCCTTTTTTTTTTTGGCTTAAAAAATCTTTATAAAAAAAATTTGAAATTTTTTTCTATAAATACCTACCAATGTTGTTCACTTTCCACACCAAATCTTTATACATTTTCTTCTCCTTCTAATGTTATTCACTTTTTACACAAAATTTTCTTCACTTTCAATTTTCATTTTTATTCACCATCTTATGGCATCTTCCATCGAAGCCGGAGAGACGTGGACAACCATGGAAGATGTTCTATTGTGTGAGTGTTGGGTCCAAGTTGGTCATTGTTCGATCACGAGCAATGAGATAAAATTCTCTCATATGTGGAGAAAAATTCATGTCAAATTTTGTAAAAGATCAGGTTCGGCTCGTACTAAAATGGCCTTGGCTAGTAGGTGAAAATTTTTGAATAAAGAGTTGGGGAAATTGAGAGATGCATTGGCAAAAACGAGGGACAACCAGCGAAGAGGTGAAAATTTTGGCGATGAAGTTGTTATAAAACTAGAGGGAGAAAATGTAGAGAAGTGATATGCTAAAGACAAAGTTTCACCATGTTTATTCATTTCTAAATCTTTGGTAGAACCACCTATTTATAGGCTTACAAGATAGAAGATTGAATACCATCATTTACAATATACCTACAGGTTACAAGCATTACTTACAAATACTTAGTGCATAGGTTACATAAAATCCAACGGTGGAATATTAAGAGGTATGGTGGTCATCCACCAACTCATGCATTTACAACACTCCCCCTTGGATGTCCACCATACAATGACATAGTTCCCTCATTAAAAACCTTGCTTGAAAAACCCAGTGGGACAAAACCAAAGCGAAGGGAAAAAGAGTGAAACTTTCTTCTGAATCATTGATATGGTGTTGGATGAGCTTATATTGCCTCATTAAAACCTTGCTACGAAAAACTCAGTGGGACAAAAACCTAGTCGAAGGGAAAAAGAGTACAACGCGCATCTGCCTTGAATGTAGTAGAATTGGGATGCTCCCCCTGATTGATATCTCCCCCTGATTAATATCTCTCCTTCTCTGATTTGAGCAATACAAGCAACATTGTCTTCATACATGATCATCTATCACACTATTCAACCTACTTTTCACTTTTCAAATGATTGAAATCTTTAGGAGTATCAACAACTAATTTAGTAGTTAGAATATGTTACAACAATATCGAATTTGAATTCAAAATACTCAAACTCTTAGTGTTAACTCTTAATTAAGAATATTGTGGTACTTTATATCCTTCAAAAGGTTGCTTCATCCGATATATCTCAAATATTTAATGAGCTTTGAGGATTTTCATGTACCATATAGTCTCAATAAATATGCATTTAACACATACTATAAGTTTTGGGTTAAAGTAACAACCGCACTTATAGAAATGTGGATGCATTTACGATGAGATTGGAGACTAAAACCACATGTCTCTCCCAGGAAACCTTATGTCATATTAGTGATCTTATTTCACTTCACAAACACCAATTCGTAACCTTCATACTGAACATTTGTAATTTGGTGTTTGAGTTATAGGTTCAATATCCAACTCTTCTTATTTAGTGATAAATGGAATTGCCTATTTCCATTTTTGGCCAATCACTTAACTTGTCGACATTCATGAAACGTGATTTAATATAATCATAGCCCTTGATGATTGTAGTAGATACTAATAAACCAAATGTATCATCAATTTGTGATCCCACAATTCTTATGTGCATGCACATGCATAATTTATAATCATCTCATTGCTTTGGGGTACCAATGCCTCTTCAGGGGCTTATGTTGTCACTTATGGGACAAACATCTCTTTTACAATGAATTATTTAGAATATGTGGATCATAACCTCCTATAGAGCGTTATTTTTTATAGGGCTTGAATTTTTCAAATAATCTCCATTTCTGAGGAGTTAAGTCTTTAGAACCTATATTTCTGACATGCTTCAGGTATGCATTATATATATAGTCACCATGTTAATGGATTGTGATACGAGAATATCAATCCATGTTAGCATATGTACAACTTATATATGCATTATCTTGATGAGACAAAAGCGGATTGATTCAACACTATTTCACGACGTTCTTTAGGAATTGTCATTTCTCCCCATAACGGCAGGAAAATTGTCTCAAAATGTAGGAAAATAAACTCACAGTCGTTATCAAATATGTGACCATTTTAGTAGGCACATTCAGTAAAACTGGTGAAGTGATCCATAATTAGATGTTGTATAGGCTCACAAATATCCCCTTGAATTATTTCAGGAAAGATGGCTCAAAGTCAATTTTTGACTGAGATGATCTTATGACAGCTTTTATTTGTGAGCGTTCTTTGTAATGATATTGTTGGACAAGACAATAATTTGAGTCTTTAAACGATGTCCTTACAAATTTATAAAAATCTTATGCATTATTGTGGGACATGGATTGCCAAGATAGTCATGTCACAACATAAAAGTTATTCGGTCAATGAACTTCTAGTTCATGACATCATAATCTTCAACTATAATAGTTGTGTAATATTGGGGCCTCAAGAACTTTTGGTTCATAACATCATAAACTTCCTTCCCACAAAAGAAAGTAGGAAGTTTCTCCAATAGACGCCTCTGGCTATCAATATTGGGGCGGTAATACAAAACATTACCATTGTAAAACGAAATTAATTAATAACCTAACATAAATAAAATATAATATAATAAAATAAGTAAAGTGGTATAAACAAGGAATAAAATAAATCAATTAAAGATTATGAAATTCCAAGATAATCCAATATTAATGTGGATTCAATATGTAGATAAAACTACAAGTTTAAGAATTGGATTTCCAACCAATTCAGGTTCATATAGGCACAAATAAGTAATGAACTTCAAGTTCATATATAGTATTAAGATCCATGAAAAACTATGAACTTCAGGTTCATATCAATATATATTCGAAACTTCAGGTACGAATACGTAGATCTAAATAAATTGAATTAATAGTTGTGCTTTGAACTTCATACTCAAATCGATGTATATGCACTCGAAACTTCTGGTTCAAGTTCTTGACATATGTAGGCCTCATGGAATTCTGATTTTGATTAATACAAAATCGAGGAGTTTTATGTCCTTATGTGCTCTTTAAATTCGCAGAACTTCATGCCTTCAATTATTTGGAATCAAAGAACTTCAGGTTCTGATTCAATCAAAAGAACTCTAGGTCCTAATCTAGTTATATGATGAGGATCGAGGAACTTCGGGCCCTGATCTTTTGTATAATACAAACTCATCATAACAAGCTGTAATTAATTAAGATAATGCTTAAAATTAAATAAACAAACAAGTTAAAAAAAATATGGTATCATATTCAAGTGTAATAAGAATAAGAAACTTTTTTTTTTTCTTAAACAAGCATGATGAAGTCTGATGGTGAGTACAAAGAAACTCTATACCATGTGATGACTCTAGCTCATATAAGAAGAAAGAAAATTCAGAGAAAGAAAACATACCAAGAGCAATGTCGTGCTGATAACGTGTTATAAAATTAGAGGGAGAAAATGTAGAGAAGTGATATGCTAAAGACAAAGTTTCACCATGTTTATTCATTTCTAAATCTTTGGTAGAACCACCTATTTATAGGCTTACAAGATAGAAGATTGAATACCATCATTTACAATATACCTACAGGTTACAAGCATTAATTACAAATACTTAGTGCATAGGTTACATAAAATCCAACGGTGGAATATTAAGAGGTATGGTGGTCATCCACCAACTCATGCATTTACAACATAAGTAAATATTTTGTAATTTTTGTTTTATTAAATTTAATGTCTTAAATTTTTTTTTTAATGTTTCTTGCATTTCCAATATTTTTTTAATGTTACTTGCATTTTCAATATTTTTTTGCATTTTTAATTTTTTTTTTTTTAATGTGTCTTGCATTTTCAATACTTTTTTTTAATAGATTATGCAACCACAAATGTGGTTCGGTGTCATTGGCCAACATTAAAGTACACAGAATTTGGGATAAAGTAATCTTTCAAAAGATTCTTACCCCAAGAATGTCTATGTCTGTCCACATTCGGGCCACGGCTAACTTGTGAACTACGGTGGTGGCCTTGCCTTGATAGATCGAGCATACCCACTATCATGGCAACTTGTTTATCATCTTCTTGCTGCACCCTTTTTTGTTCAGCTCGTCTACACCTTCTTTCTTTAATTTCTCACTCTTGCCTCTCCAAGCATCTTCTCATGTCTGACATTGAGAGTGGAGTGTGAAATCTAAAATCTGAGAAATAAAAGGATAGAGAAGATCTAGTGTGAGAGGTATGAGTTGAGCTTCTGATTTTATAGAGAAATTTAAAAGATAAAGATGACACGTGGCACGATTTTAGAGAGTGAAAATTTTATCTAAAATCTGAGATTTGTATTTTATAATAAATATCGACACGTGGCAACCAAGGATTTTATCCTAAAATCTTATATGAAATTTGAGATTTATTTTTTTAAATAAATATCTACATGTGGTAATCGAGAATCTTATCCGAAAGTTTTATCTGAAAAAATCATTCGAATTATGAGATATGAATTTTATAATAAATATTGACACGTGGGAACCCAAAATCTTATCCTAAAATCTTCTCCAAATTAATTGTTTAGGCAAATTTTGTTTTTATTAAAAAAAATTACAATTAAAATTTTAAAATTTTAAAAAACACACACACACACACAAAATGAATAGTATTTGCCCTTTCCTATGGCAATGGGTGGAAACACACCTTGCCTCCCATTTCCCTTTGGCCTTCCACCCATTTGTCATGACAAAGGGTAAGGACACGGCAATGGCTATTACTATTCATGTGAATAGTGGCAGCCATTGCAAAAGGTTGTGGTGTTTCCATCCATTGTCATGGCAACCACTATTCACATGAGATATGAGGAGAGGAACTTGTATAGAATTTTGGCGTGGAAAGTAAAGAATATGACTAAGTATTTATTTTTAAAAAAAAATTCTGAAATTTTTAGTTTTTTTTAGATTTATTTATTTATTTATTTTTAATTGTTGATGTCATCGCTGACGTTAGCAAATCTAGGCTAGAGTTCATGCTAGTTTGGCCTGTGGGCTAGCCCGGTTGCGTGAGTCCCATAGCTTGCCCAGGCAAGCGTGGCCCACTGAAAGCGCTTCCTTGGGCTTGGGCCCTGTTCTACCCGGACTGCAGTCGACGGGTAAAAACGCTCTTAGAAACTTATTACTTTTTCTTTTAAATTAAATATCACCACCACTTAAACTTTTCTTTAGATCTTCAAAAAGCTTTTGTCATGAAAATATGGATTTAGTTAGCCAACTTTTTGAGTTTGAAGGAAATTAGCAGGGACTAACTCCAGTTAAGTCGATGGATTATGCAGCTACCAATCTATCTTGTAACTAAGACAGTAGTTGTTGACTGCCTCCAACTTGCAGGTCACAAACCAAGTCAACTGCTTCAAATAGTGTTGTGTCATTATTTTCCTTTTCAACTAAAATTGTATGTTGTATTATATGCATGCATTCGTACATTACCCATCCTTAGTAATATATTATCATATAGAAAAAAACAATGATGGGTTGTAGAAGATTATACATGCAATTCTTTCGTATGTATTTTGTGACGTAAGAATTGGTTTATTGGAGAGAAAAGAATGTGTACATAAAGATTAATTGGTAACGATGATAAACGTGGTCCTCAATCTTCATGACATACACATTCTTCATTAACTTACAATTTTTTTTTTTAATGTGCAAACTGTGGAACCGGCATTTTGAGTTAACTCAAAGAGAGAAAGAGAGAAAGAGAGACATAAATTATTTGGTTTTATTAACATTTTAAGGGTGAGCATCAAACCTGCTAAATTATTTAAACGTGCCAAACTTTGTTGTCAAACTTAATTACTTTTTGTTCAAATTTTGCCATTTCGTACCATTAGACTTTTGTCGCGTGTTAAAGAAATAAGAAAAAAAAACCCACTCCAAATCGAACAGATCAATTCGACTCGCCCCTTTTGTGATTTTGTTTTTGTTTTTTGCAATTTGAATGCCCAATCCTAGTCCAAATGTAATATGGAATCCATTTTATGTATGCAAAAAAAAAAAAACCAATTCATAGTTTTGTTTGTCAGTTTCTCTCGTTTGTTTAATAATATGTGATTTCAACTTTGAAGAATTACTACCTAATGTTTAGTGGTTAGAAACTCAGCATGCGAATGTTAAGTTTTGTATTTAAAAGGCAACCTAAGCGTGTGAGAAGATGGTTAGAAGGCAACTTAAGTGTTTATTAATTCAAATGGGGATGAAACGTGCAAGAAGTTTCAACGGTTGAAATCAGTCGTAAACTTTGATGTGCTACTTTAGCCAAATGATAATGCACATTCAATACTTTAACCAAATAATAACTGCAATCATTGAGAAGAGCTTCTCTCAAATTAAATATTTTATCCTAATTACTTAAACAAATAATTAACTGAGGAAAAAATTTCTTAATTTCTCTTTAAACGATGTATTTATTTATGTTTATTTGGAAATTATGATTCCAGAGTATGGCTTTGGAAAGAAAGTTGGTAGTGGAGGCTTTGTGGTGATAATGGCGATGTTAATGATTGCCACTGTGCTTATTTTTTCCATCAAAGATCCTCTTTATTTCTCTCCACATCCTTCCAAGTTCTCTGTTCGCTAGTTAGGCAGATCCCAAAAGTCACTTCTTTTATATATATAAGGTGATAGAATTTTATTCTTGTGAAAGTTACTTGACTATTTTGAGAGAATATCGAAGAAATAAGGGAAACTTTACTATTTTAAAAGAACCCCAACATGGAATAATAGAACTTTATTGATTTAAAAATATATATATATATATATATACTTGATTATAAATAGTCATTCTTGTTCCCCATGAGCCAAGCATCGGCATATGATCTTTTCAGTGGAAACACATTACAACAACCATAAGCAAAATGCAAAATCAAAAGTCATTTTAACGTTTTTTGTTTATGTACATGTGTCAAACTATGATTGGCAGAAAAGTGATTGTTCGTACTTTCAAAGGAAGTATTTTCTTTAAATAAAAACAAACATTTTATTTTCCCTATAAATGATGTTTGTTAGATGGAAATAATAAATTAAGAGTGGAGGCATGGAACATATTTCTTGGGGGAGACTTGTGATAAGACAATGACTGTCCTTGCAATGATTTCATGAGTGTTAGTGGTTGTGGAAACTAATCAAGATTATCCCTACAACAGTTATAAAAGATGGTAGTAAAATTCTCCGTCATATGGAGGAAATAGTTAGGTCAAGTTCCAGTCCAAAAACCAAAGTTGAATTGGAAAAAGCTCCAAAATCTTCTCCAGATATTTCAGCTAGAGAAATTCAACGTTCAACAATATCATCAGGAGCAGATATTCCGCATGACTCTGGAAAGAGAAAGAATAAGAAGTCAAACGATTCAAAGCTTCTTGGAAATGCAATGTACGGCCTGTGCCTGGTAGAGGGACATAACCTACAACCTACGGAAGACGATGCCATTGCAGAGATTAGGAAGAGCGTTTGGTGTCAAGTTCTTGAAGAAATATATAAGTGGTGAACCTAATATGGCGGTGGAGATTGTGCATGGCAAATTCTAATCGAGGCACAAGAACTAATTTCTCTTTTAATTAAGTCTCTGAGTGCATCGATCATGTTCTACTCTTTACGAATACGTCACATTTTCTTGTTATATTTGGTTTTTTGACATTCCTCCTGTTATACATGAATAATCCCCACCATATGATTAAACCAATGAATTAAATAAGAGTCCATCAATCAAAGATACATTCGGATTTTATTTTATTTTTTTCTTATGAAACTTAAGAGAGTTTCTATAGGCTTCCTTCGGATTTAGAAGTCATTATGAGCCCCGCACACATCTACAGTTGAAAGTCGCCCACCTGCGCTGTGGAAGCGCCACCCTTACCAATAGCTACTGTGTCGGGATCATTAGGACATTGCCTAAAAATATATCCCTTGAAGTCTTTCGTATATAATCTTTAGTTGACTACAATTCCTAGTTTCAGCTGCAGGTAGCCCTTCATGTACACAAAAAATATCCAACGAAAAAATTTTCAGAAAAATCATGTACATAAGACGTCTAGCAGAATCCCCCCTCCCCACTCTTCATTTTGCATAACAAAATTCAAACAAAGGCCAGGAATGAATAAATGCCTACAAACCTAACATTGTTTTTCTCTTCACTTGTTCTCTCAAATCTTCTTCAGATGGAAGCTTGCCATTGCCCTTTGAGGTCGCAGACCACCATGCCTTCAGCTCATCCTGCAACATATGATGGGGGTGTAACCAGCAAGAAAACAGAACAAAGGTGATAAGAAAATTTTAAACATCTTCACAAGCGTATGCTAGGGCGAATACAGATCCTGTTATGACAGAACCCTTGTTAAAGTGACACAATCACATAGAGCATGAACTTATGTAATTTGGCATACAACTTGAAAGAATTAAAGCTAGCATACAACCAAACCCAATTGGCAGCAAGGCTTAACATTCCTAATATGGGAATACCCTCAACACACCCTCTCATATGTGGTGCCACAAAAGCCAAACACATGACAGACTAGGTGACGTGGAATACGTATGACTATTGACCTGACATGTAGATTGCCTCCTCTAATAACCTAAGAGAATTACAGCGTCAAACTCAAAACCAATTGGCAATGACAATGCTAGACTTAATATGGGCTAAACCGCTAACCCAGAATACCACATGCCAAGAAGACAATGGGATTTACATAGTCAACATCAATGAAATGTAAGCATGTTTACAAGTTACAACCATGAGGCCCAAAAAATTGGAGGAATCTAATTGATCAAACTAATAGTTGGAATGCATAGAGGGCCATACACTGCGAGTTGAATCAAGTGGTTAGAAACTGAGATTATAATTACCTCAAGGAAATCATGGTTTGACACATATTGGCTCTTGACCAAACATTTGATTCCCCCAACAACAACAGCTATAGAGTCCACATTCTGTGGACAAGTCTCTCTCTGAGAACCTGTGAGTTAAGAGAAAGAAAAACGAACGACGAAAACAGAGAAGAAACCTTAGCTTAGTTATCAAATCTTCTTCCTGATTTAATAAATATATTCAAATCTTCTTCCTTGTCTATGGATTATCTATAAAGTTAGTAGGGAAGCAAAAATTAAATTCTAGTTATACCAGTTATGCAAGACACATAGTATCCAGTTCCCCCAAGTCCTTCTTCCCACTTCCCAAGCCGCAGGCGCAGGAAAAACCCCTCAAGTTGTGAGAGTGACGTATGGGAATTCATCCATCTGATTCCAGAAAATACAAATTACACATTAGAAGAAGATTAAATACTCAAGAAAAAGAAGCTATTCAAGCTCTAACTTAGATAAAAGACTCAAGGAAAAAGCTGCATAAGTGTTCCTTTTAGTTGTACTGAGTTCTATTTATTTACTCTTGGTCAGATTTTTCCAAGGTTCACAACAATATCTACTGGAGTCGGTAGAATCAAGTCTTATTAATTAGGTAATTCAGCCACTTGTAAGTGAATACAGGGACCCACCCAATTTCTTCACATACTAAGTTTCAAAGAACATGCCATCAGAATCCAATGGTTTATTGACTAATTCACCTCATCTTATAAGTTCTTAAAAGTGTTGCTTGGTAGAATTGTAATTCACTATCAATATTCTTACAACTACAATCCAAAATTTCTACTTTGTATTTACCCAAAAAATTAAACTTCTATCCTCTTGTCGGTTTCCTTCAAAGATTTTACATCATCTACTCAAGATAGAAGAAGCCTTGTCCAGTCAACCGATCAAAAACTCTATTGAGGATCTGCTTGCCTAAAACGTGCCTGTTGTTAAATTTCTATGACCAAAAATTTTGAGAGCACAATTATCTTAGGGTGAATAAATTCATAACCCGAAGGCCCCAAAATAATCCATACATTTTTTCAAAACCTTAAGAGGCGCATACGCCAATTACAGAGCTCATACGAAGTGTGATTTAACAAACTACATTATACATGCAAGAAAAATTCCTCTAAAAATATTCGACAAGAAAATATAATTTACTATTGAGGGGCCAGTTTGTATGCTCTACTTACTTCACGACATCTGTGCGAGACAAGCGAAGCCTTCTTACAGAGTCAAAGATTCCTTTCGGTACATCTGAAATCTGTGCATTGACAAACTTTGACAAGGGCATTAGCTTATTTTCCCCAAGGCTTGAAGAACTATATTCCTTAACTGAATTTGGATGAGATCTCATTTTCTTCGAGACTATCATCTTATTCGTCTTCCAACTCAAATTAAGATCTGCCTCTATTCTTGAATCATCCTCATCAAATAATGTATGAGCAACAGAAGATTGAAATTCACTCTCCTTACCAGTTAGGAGCTTCACATCATTTCTTGAATTGTGCTTCATTTCACTCTGACTGCAGTAATAATCTAAACAAGAAACATTACAATCCAATTGAGATTCTCCCATTGAGGGCGCATTAGGACATGCCGTGGCCCAATGACTGCATCGAGAACATCTAATGCAGAAAGAAGGCAAATGTTCAGCTCCATTATAGGACTTGCATTTACTGAGTAATTCCTGAAGTTCAGTGTCTGTTATCTCTGAACACTCTCGTAAATGGTGACCTTTTCTGCCACAAAAGAAACAGGTCATGTTTCCATAGGCGGCATTACCTGTTGCACCAGATGGGGTGATGTGCTTCAGAGCATCCAATCTCCTAGCAAAAGATGAAGCCATTGCTTCTGAACCTCTGAATTTAGGGGAAGGAAAGATAGGGTTGAATTTGGACATGGACTTTTGATCATTCTGGCCTTTATTATTGAAAGCAGATGAGCCCTCATTGTCAGCCACACAATTCTGCGGATCATTACCAATGACAATAACTAAATCTTCAGCAGACTGCTCCTTGTCCCCCACATTTTTGCGGTCATCGGAGCACTCAAGAACTCCGTCAGTACTCTGGATGTATCGATTTAAGATTAATGATGGAGCAGGTGTTTTTTGAGTAAATCGAGTTATCCACAAGCTTTCCAGAAGGGCACTTCTACGACCAAATTTATCAGTTGTCTTCCCTTCAGATTGTAGGCTAGATTCAACATCCTCTACACTCTTTTTCTTGCGTTTACCCAGAGAAGAGTTAGAGCTAGCTCTGTCTTTGTTTTTATGAAACCGAAAGTTGCATGGATTCTTTTCCTCTGCAGAGTTAGTGTTGCCTTTCTCCTGAATACCTGCTGCTTTTTCAGATGAACTCTTAGTTCGGGCTGCTGAACGTACTTCATTTCCAGATGAAGATTTTTTGAACTTCCCAACTGAAAGCAAAACTCTGCTTAAATTGATTTTCTCCCCATGAAAGGCTTTTGGAGTGGTATTTGACTCAAGTTCTGCTGATATTTCTCCTATTTGATGATTGTCATTCAACATCCTTGCTTCTTGCTGCTCTGCCTTTGGGCAATACAAGGACTGAAAAATTGACTGGAAACCGATATTTTTTAATCCAGCATCTTGGTTCTTGTTGCATGTGATAAGCTTCTTATCAGAATGCGCATGTCCATGATCAGGATGTGCAAGTGTAAGAGCAAGAGAAGGTGCCTCATCTTGCATTGATTTTGAAAACCCCTTCACCATGCTGGACATCCAATTCATGAAGGAGCTATCTTGTCTGATATAGGATATGCAAGTCGGCGTTTCTTGAATTTGCTTTCTGAATCTTTTACTCCCAACGATGAACTCATCTTCAAAGTTCCATCTCTTCTTTCCTAATGAAAACAACCCTGCACTATTACAGCTCTCAACACTCTCATGGCTATCATCCTCATCTTCTGACATTCTTCCATTAAGATCTCCATAAGATAACGCTTTTTCTTTGCCTTTCCATTGATATTTATGGATTTTACTGTTAGTTGGAGAGTCTTTAACCAGAACAGATTTGTTTCCAGGAAGCACTTCCACATCCTGCTCAAACTTGTCTTTAACCCCTGGGGAAGATTCTAATCCTAAAATCTGACTCTCTGCACCATAAGCATGTTCACTTTTGAGATTTTGTAAATCATTCTCAGCAGTTATCTCCATTTTTTCCAAAGGCCTTCTGCCTTGGGGCCTTTGATTCTCCACTGGAGCACCCGAAGCTTTACTTTCATTCACTGGGTGAACTTCAGAGGTCGAAACAAGATCCATTTCCATTTTCTGATTGCCAACATCAGCATGTCTGTCTCCACCATCAGGATCCCCCAATAATGGTTCATTTTGTTCCACAAAAGGTAGTATTTGATCTGATTCAATTAACAAGATATCAGCCCCTTCTCTGTCAACATTACCTGGAGGTGTATAATCAAATCAATAACATGATATATGTAAAACACATAAAAAGTCTGTGTTTCAGGCAAGGCAACATAGACTGAAAGAACGGCTCAGGATCTGATTTTTCCCCGGAGCCCCTAGTGAAAGTAACCAATTTTAAAGCAATTTGAACATTAGCTGCTAGAGCTTTCTAAATTCATCTACCGAATTTACTTTGCCATACTGAAAATGAGAATAGCAGGACGCACCTGACAATGTTGGAAAATCGTTTTCTCTGGTCTCAGGTATTTCATCTACTTGGAAATTGACTGGAGGGTAAATTCCCTCCTGATTATATGGAACAGATACTTCCACTGCTGCTTTAACTTCCTCCACATTACCACCAGTTCCTGCAAAGAGGATTTCCTCAATAATTCTGGCAACAATTTCCCTCATGAAATAAATAAACAAACAAGAAACATAAGAAAATCCTACTACAAATTTATCGTTCTACAACTCAACAAACCTTCTTATGCTTAAGAAAGTTAGGCCTACTGAACTCCCGAATACATAGGACTTAATATACCTAACAGAACTATCCTCACCCGTCTCATGTTCACAACTTGACCCACATGCAGGCATGATGCCAGCGTCGCTTGTGGGAGACATCGTCATATCTTTACAGGCAGCTTCACTCCTTAAATGCGATGATGTTTGTGGTGTTATAAAATTCTCTTCATCAATAGGCTTGTCAGTAGAAGACCTCCCGCCTGTATTGCTTTGTGGTGGTGAAAGAGTGACATTGCTTGGACCTGCATCCTAGAAAAGTAAGATTTTTTTATTGGAAAAGCTGGAATCAGCTCATTTCAGACTCATACCTTTGTCTTTAGACCAAACTAATTCTGACAGGGGCTCAGCGGCCACAAATGTCATGTGTATCCTCGAACCTGCATTTGCACCTGCACCTGAAACACCATGCAATATTCTCTGAATGCACTGATTCGAATATCCCAGAGCAAGTCCTAAATCAGTCCCAGGTTCTATGTTCTCATTGTCCACGTCCATTTTTAGCTTGATTAACTCTATTGTAAGCTATCCTGAAACTCCAAAAGGAACCAAGTTAGTCTTTTTTCATCATGCTAAGCATGCAAACTATGACTACAAGACTGTAATTATCAGTTTTCATTAAAGTTCCAGGCTTATAATAAAAGATATGTGATGAACCACCCTTTAAAATTCTAGTTTGAAAATCATGGGCTCAACAAGTAAAAGCTATCCTATAAATATGTAAGAAAATGTAATCCCCTACGGAAATGAGGCACATTATAGCTAGAAAGTAACTATCCTTTCTCACAGAACAAAAATGGGATAAAACATTAGTACATCACAAGTCCCGCCATTAGCCACATTATGAAGTATAAGTCCTTGCCTTTGTTAAGAGAAGGTTGTTTTGACAATTAAATATGTATTGCTTGAAGCACATGCAACCTTTCTGACACCTGTATGAGATAGATGTAACCTACACATCAATCTGTCTCAGCAATGAGGATTCTTAACCGCAAATCAGAGGGATTGGCAGTTGAAAGCCATAGAATTCTATTACCTGTGATATTAATAAAATCTTTAATTAGGTTTCAAAATTTATTCATATATAGTGTTTTTTTAGGAATTTGATTAAATGCTTCTATATTTGAATTAAAAGATATAATTGACGAAGAAATGATGAAAAAAAATATTGTTCGACAACAATTGAATCTGAAAAGCTTAAGCTGTTATGGAATTGGCCAACAATGTATATCAAGCTAACACCCTCCCCCACGTGTAGCCTTATCCTGCACGTGGAGAGGCAGAGAGACCTATAGGTGCAGCCCCACCCTGCACCTTGCAAACCAACAAAGAAGTGGGGAATAAGGATTGGAGATTTTGAACCCAATAACTCATGCAAACCATAGCTTTAATACAAGGTTAGACAACCATTGAACCCCAAGCTTAAACTGTTAGGGAATGGACCAACATGTATGTAAAGCTAACAAATTTATTACTGAGAAGGTAAGAACAATGGAAAGCACACGAGGCAAATTTGAAAACACACCATGATAAATTTGTGTTTAAGAGTTGAGAATTACACCGAGAAGTTGTTTAGCACAAAGGGATTGGCATATCTAAGTAGCCAGTTCCCTCTGACCCAAACAAGTGCAGAAACTAAAATTGCACACTGCTGAAGATCTTTCTGTAAGAACAAAACAAAGAGCATGAAAACACTGCTCACAAAGTTGACCTCTTCTTATATATGATTCTGTATGACACTAGCCCTGATAACAGAATCTGCTATATATATTAAGTGTCGGGTTCTTCGTCACAACTATTTTCCGTTCTTTTTGCTAGGTGAAACAAAAGTAATGGTCTTCATATCTTGACCATAGCTAATAATAATAAGGGTAGGTTTCCAAAGGTCATAAATGGACTAAAGGTTAGTCCTTTTCTATGCCAGAAAAAACCCAGTTCTTTTTAATCAGCCACAATGAAATATCAATGGCATAGCGGTTGCACTCACAAGATTAGAATTTTATGCCAAAAAAGAAAATACACTCTATTTCTCAGATGCAATTATTCTGAGGTCATATTATCTGAAAATATAACAGAAGCTTGAGATAAACTTTGAAAACAACATGAAATTTTAATATGAGTTGAACTGACTTCTTGATTCTTCATGACAAAACTCCACAAGACGATTCTTTCCCCTTTGCATGTGCTTACAACAGTGTGTTCAAATGGTAATCTCAACCTTTCTTTTGTTAACTTATACAAAATCAACACGAATTTATGAACCAAAACAAAAACAAAAACAAAACCAAGTTCGAATTACATATGTGATCAGAAATTTGCAAAACAATAACATGGGGTTGAAGAATTGAAGTAGCACCGAAACAACAATTGAGAAAAACCCAAAATAGAAAAAGCATATATAGTGAAGACCCATGTACCTGTTGCCCATTGAATCCATAAATTCTTCTCAAATATGCCACAGACAGAGAGAGAGAGAGAGAGAGAGAGAGAGAGAGAGAGAGTTGAGTCTTAAAACAGATGGAGAAAGTGGCAGAGAAGGGGTTGCAGCTGAAGCAAAAGAATGCCTGCCATGCGTCCTTGAAGCACAGAGTTACATGAAGCTCTAACCTTTTGCTTAGATTCTGAGGGATGAGGTTCAGGGACTGCCACGTGGACCCACTGCATGCCAACGACACTTCTGGAAGAGTCACTATATCTGTCCAGCTCCAGTAAAAGCAGCATAACTTGTAAAGGCATATACAGTCCACATTTACAAAGGGAAGTCCACAACAAAAATATTAAAAATGGTAAGAATTTACCAATGAAATAAAAAAGTGGAGTTGGGTTCTGAAAATTTTTGGTACAAGAGAAGAGAGATGTTCATGTTTGTTGGCAGTGCATGCAATGTAGATGCAGCTTTACTGACTTTGACTCAAAGGACAAACAGGAGTCGATTTCATTTTGCCCTTTTCTGTTTTCACTTCTAAATCAGAAACTTTATTATGTCATTAGATGTGTCGCTTAGCCACTAATAGAAAATATCTACCCAGTAGGCCTTTTTAATTTTTTATTTATTTAGGACTTTTCTTATTGAGAAATACGATAATTACTAAACTCACACATATTGCACAGATATTAAAATTTGAACTCAAAATTTTATCTGAGAGAGTAATTGCTCCAAATCACTAACACTAGTGAGTCCTCTACCCCATCAGCTCTAATTGCCATAGATTTGGTTTACAATAATTAAGAACCTAAAAATATGTTAAAATCACATTCTCAAGTCAAGACCGAAATATCTTTTTATAAGATAAAAAATAATTGGTAATTCGTGGGGTTCAAAACCTCCAAAAACCAAATAACTAAGAAAGATAGGAGACACGGAATGACTAGGAGATCAAATAATCAATCTAATTCTTAATTCTTAAGGTATTTAATTACGAACTATGACCAGAAAATTACATGCATTTGAAATTTTTACAGCACTTGATTATACTTGCGGTGGCATCTATAATTGGTAATTTGTGAGTATCGTTTATACTAAAAAAAACTGACAGATGGAGGTACACCAATCTTCCGTTGTACAGCAGGAGAGGACAACAGTTCTTTAACCCTACAAGAATGAGGCTGCCAACTGTTATTCAAGGCCCACTTTTAGGATAAAAATGAAAAGGATACTGCATAAGGCCATCTCTAGATCGAAATAGCTCTAAAATAATATAAAATTTATCTTCAGTTATAGGTTAAACAAAATTTTGGTCAAATTTGGAGGGTCACATTTGGTTTTTTAACCCTCCAACCGGATTACATGTAGCCCAACTTTGGCCTAGGCCAAAATTTTTGTAGATCTCATGCATGTGTTTTTGAAAAAGATAAATAATCAAGTGCGAGCAAGAGCATGAATCATCTTGTGCAAATGCATATCCAATAGCCAACATTAAAAGCGCTGACATCATCGATGACTGGAGATGACCTAACATTAAGGTCACCATAAACTCCACAATTATGGAAGGCAGCGGCTTTTGACATGGACTCCCCAATATAATTAGATCCTAACATGCAATTAGTAGGTTAAACCTGAACCAATTCTTGTTATAAAATAAAAAATTAAGGGTTCGTTTGATAATCATTTCAATTTTAGGTTTTAGATTTAATATTTTGTGCTAGAGTAGCAAAAATGAAAACAAAAACTAAAAACTGAAATCTATTTGAAATTGTTTTCACTTTCAAGTTTTTGTTTTCACTTTAATTACTACTCCCTCTCATCCTCACTTTCATTCTCACTTTCATTTTTCTCTATACTCTAATTAAAAAAAAAAAAAAATTTAAAAAAAAAAATAATTATCAAACGGACCATAAATTAATTTATTTTTACACGGTTTATGAACAAGTTATATTCAGCAAATCCTACATCAGCATCATGTGATGACAAGAACCAGCTGTCCAAATTTGCTACCTATTGGTGGGTGGTAAAAGCTTTATCAGGAATAAAAGAGGACATGAAAGGATTTAATTTAATGTGCCATTTGGCAATTTGGATGAGATATTGATCCAAAGATTTTGACCATTCTATTGAGGGTATTTGAGGGATATTTTTTGGGGCCTTCTATGAAAATAAATAAATAAATAATGATCTGAATTATTTATTTTCTAAGGCATTTAATTGTAATCAATAAAATAGATGAATGTGATGTTTTAAGAAAGCATGAAAATGACATCATGAATTGAATGGTCAAAAGATTTTGAATTTAAGTTATATTTTCACAGAGATGATATTTGAATGAATACCTAAAATATAAACAGTTCAAATTATTGAAATACAATACGAGTGGACCCTACAATGGTGTGTGTATATATATAATTATTGTCAATGACATGTTTACTAATCCGTAATTGGATTAGGAGGAATTGAATTAAGGAGGAGTTGGATTGAAGAGAATTAGATTCCGGATTCCTATCGAAGTTGGTTACTAAACCATATGGATTGAGGGGAATTAGATTCCAGATTCTTATTGAAGTTGTTTACTAAATCATATGGAATTGGAGTAGGAGTAGTACTAATAACTAAAATAACCTTTGTTGTTGGGTTAAAGTAGATGGCAGGAATCCTCTATATATGGAATTCAATTCTTGATGATAATTCTAATTCCTTATTAGTAAACACACCATAAATTCATTTCAATTTAATATTAGGATTAACATCAATGGCCCTATCTCAACCACCAGCAGAGGGTATGGACCCTTCGACATCGCTAGTGCTTTTATAACGTTTTAGAAAGGTGGGATTGGTCTCTTTCAAGCCTGTCCATCCATTGGGACAGTACATGAGGGCGTGTTGTAGAATAATCCACAAATACTAGTTTCTTTCGTCATAAAAGGCATTGATAAGATTAGGGTTTATCACGACTGGCAGTGACAATGAGACTAAATGGGAGGAGCAATCATAGGAGAAAGATGAAATCAATGGTCGTGATTCTTTTCCAGCTGACATTGCAATGGGAAATTTTTGGATCTATTAGTTATAACTTAAAAAAGTGTTTGACAGGCTGAGAGTTGAGGCTACCAAACTCACTATTGATTAGGTAGAAAATCTATTTGCGATAAGTGACATATTAACGTAATTTGAACATGCATATTAAATGCTTAGAAGTAGAACAAATCGAAAGTTATCTTGTGTGATCACAAAATGTGGATTTGTGTGCATGTTTTATGATGATCACTGAATTGGTGAAGAGTGTGACCGTAATACCGTCATATAATATTATTAGTTAAACATATTATAATATAAATAGATTATAACACTGTAACAGCTTTACGGTCATAGCGCAAATCTCTAGTTATTTCGGAGGTGCGCAGCAAATTACTCTGGTCCACTGGAGCTAGGAAGAAATTTTTGTCGACTTGGGATGGTGAGGTTGAGGCTAGAAATGAACCCCAAATTCACCTTTCTCAACCTTGACCAGAATCTCCTGATCCATAATAGTTTTTGGTGATTCTAGCCATTAACACGTTTTTTTTTATAAAGATAATAAACCATTAACATGTTGAGGTGTTTTAATATGTCATGTATTTGTAATTTATAATACCCGAACATACAGAGCTTCACCCATATAATTCCTCTTATCTTGTAAAATTTGGCGATATACGCAAAATAAAATTCCTGAATAGATAAATGCATAGAGACATATTATGTTGAAGGTTTGAAGCCAATACAAACCTTTACCCATAAAACTCATCTTAATTTGTAACAATTGATGTGTCGATGTGGACATAGAATATAAGAATATGAAAGCAGATTGAAAGACAAGACAGCTTATGTCTGAAATTGACTAGAATGACACTCTTCGCACAGCACTCTCATCTCCTTCGGGCAAATCTCTGCCCCGCTCCAAGTAACAATCCTTTCCCAATCGCACCTGTGTGAAGTCCGCATACCAGAGCCACAGTTCCACCTATAACTATCCATTTCCAATCAATGCCATTGTCATTTTGTCTAGTATTTTTTATGGTTTGACCTTTTTCTTCTTCACCAGATGCTGGCTCCAAATAATTCATGCTTCCATCAGAGGATACCTTAGTGGTGATTCTAGCCATCAGGGCACATTTAGATGGAGATGCCTCAGATTTCCTCGCATTCTGGTATGCTCTCATACCAGAGTGTAATTTCTTGACAGTGCACCACATCCCATGACGGACACCCAACTTTGCCACATCTTTTGGGATCCCCATGTCTTCATAGTGTACGAGGGTAACCTCGCATGCAGATAACTGTCCATCCCCCTTCCGAGACTCAACTGCATTTATTTTTCAAATACAGCAAATGAGTATAAACCATTACATTGTCGCCAAGATTGACCAACTTCTTGCTGCAAAATCAGATTGTTAACCGACTTTTCTTACCAGCCTTGATAATCCAACTAGAGAAATAATGTTCCACACGTCTGGGCTTGTCACGCTTAGGCAAACCTGGATATGGAACACCCTGCAATTTTGTAGCTCACACAATAAGACCCACAGACATATGAATTAAACCTAGTTATATGTTTTTTCTGCAAATATAGTACACATGATGCTCTCTTAATATGGATAGAATAAATCAAATGCACAGCATGTTGAGATGAGCAAAATTTTACTACAGAAGAAAGAAAGAAAAAATCATGTCTTGACTTCCAGGTTTCATGGTTTTGTTTTGTTCTCCAACTTTCAAATCTAACTCAAGTAAACCTGCCTGACCCATTCTTGTACTCCTTCGACAATGTGTGCCGATCAAATCAAACCACTTTCTTTCAGTTACACTGGTTTAGCTTTTCTGATGATCAATTAGATTCAATCCAACACGTCTCAGATCTATCCTATGTTTGACTCATATCTGAAACACAATGACCCTGGGTTTTTTTTTTTTCTCTAAGGTGAAAAATATGGAATTGCTTGCTATTACAGATCTCCATCCCTGTTTATACAGACCAACACAATGTCCTCTCTCACTAAGTAAAAGAAGCAATTGATGAAAGAAAGCTATAATGCAAGCAACAATGAGGATATGCTTTAACAAGTACCTTTGTCACACAATAATAAGTTTTTCCAGCCTCCCATATTCTTCGACCAATTAAATATTCCCGATCACTGCAGAAAAAAGGGAACTGCATTGCAGAGAAACAATGTGGAAAACAATCATTCATATTTTCAACTAGAAAGAGATACAAGGAAAGCATGGAACCAGCATACAATTGCCTAAATCCTTTGTTCCACAAACCTTTTTAATCCAATGAACAATCATAGTTCCAGTCTGAGGGCATTCCTCCAATATCTTACAATATGTAAGCATTGGATCCCATTTAGGTCGAAACTCATCATCCCAGAAGAAATCTCTGACCAACTCGTGAGTTGCATCCTCAAAGACAGTTCTACTACAGTATACAGTGGGGCCTGTCTGATAAGCAAAACCACTATCAGATACTAAACAAGAATCAAGGTGACTGAAATAGCTACATGAATCGTTTTATTAAGCAATAAGAGAAAGGAAATTATAGCCAACAAATTTGTTAGGCATTTTCAAACGGACAACTAGATTTGAGAATATATGGAAAAAGGAATAACATATGTGCTTCTACTACTTCTGCAAACAAGATTAGCTAGAAGAACATCATACATGAAGATGTAGATGTAAATTGAGGATTATAAAAATATATGTGGAAAAAAAGCAACGGGTATACAAAACAGACATCCCTGCCATTAACAATTTCTTGATAAAACAACTATTTACATGTCAATAGTTCTCAGACAGATGTTTTCAGCAGATGAAACACAGAACTTAAATGCTAAAGGGGAGAAAAGGTCAAATCAGAATCTACCTCAGGATCATGACGCCATGCTTTGTATGCCATGCTCGGGGTAGACCTCTCCATCAAACTTTGCCATTCCATCTCTCCATCTCTCCCTCCAATTAAATTCACTAGGTGCTCCAAATCAGTTTCTGTGACAACATCCTGGACTCTCTCGGCACCTCTAGTGATGGATCTGTGAGAAGTGAAGGTATCATGAGGCAATGAATCAATGAAAGAGACATCAATATTCCAAGCACAACAGTTTTCAAGGCAACAATAAGAGACAACAAAAACAGTAAAATTATACGGATCGCAACATCCATACAACTAATAAAAGGGGTTACTCTTTGATTTCCAGTGTCTACTCAACAAAAGAAAATATTTCTTGCTTCTCAAGTGAATTAAAGAGTACACAGTAATCTGACATCCCCAGAAAACTAGACTAACATAGCAGTAATAATACAAATAGCCCCAGTAACATGAATAACCATCCAACCCGAGTAAAAAGATTGTAAAAATCCCATCATAAAGAAGAAACAACCGAAAAGCCATTCAAAATTCTAACATCATAACATCACCACATTCAAAATTCCAACTTTGGAATAGGCAATTACTCTGTAAAACCGAAAGGCCATTAAAAATCACAGAGCTAAGTCAGTTCCACAAAATTCCAAGTGCGTTCTAGCCCTAACCGGTCAGCCATCATATGTGTGGCTTCTTGCGTATCTGCCCAACAAACACGGAATTCATTTTGCTAAATCTTTTGGAAGTCCTTAAATTTGTGTTTTCAGTATGTTAGAAAAGTATGACTAGATTACATCTTCGAACTAATATGTCCTCCACTAATATGTCCGAAAACATCAAATTCAAATTTTTTTTAAAAACTATAAACTCAGAGCGAAACCGTAACATAAGTCAAATATGTTTACAAAGGTTTACTATTGAAAGCTGAAACAGCAAGAAACTCACCCAACAATGTCGGTGCCGGAGGCCGAAAGCTTCGGCGCGGCTAGGGAAGCCGAAGCCGCCGAGTCCGGAGCAGAAGATGGGGCAAGTTTGCCTTTACTCTTGAAATTGGACCAAATCGTACGGCAAAGGGAGAAAGCGGAGAGCGCCGTGAAAGCGAGCCAGAGCCGGCGAGCGCCGAAGCCCGGCGGCGCGGTCCAGAGGAACCGGACCTTGCTCCGAAGCCCAAGGAAGAGGAGGCCCGTCCACCTGGGCCTCCATGACCACCCGATCACCAAGCCTATCATGACGGCCAACCATATCGGGACTGCGCAGAGCAAAATGTCGACAAATGTTTCGGTTATCGAGGGTTTTGTGAAGAACTCAACCACATACTCCACCAGATCGTAGATCATCGCCTCCATTTTCTTTGAACCGAGCTTTTCCGAGAAAGTGTTTTCCCGAGAAAATGAGAGCTCAAGAAAATGGACCTACATCGGCGTTCGACGACCGATCCCTCTCTCTCTGTGTAAAGCGATCCAATAGAATTAGGAAGAAGAGGAGAAAGGTAGAAAAATTCTAGAGAGAGAAACAGCGAGAGTTTCAGGCGGTTGTACGGTGATATGACGTGGCAACGTCAGGACCGTTGATGAAGGTTGGGTTGGGTGTGAGTTGTGTTTCGTACGTCAACTTTTTGGCGCGTGGAATGTCTAGTATGCGGATTTTTTTGGCAGGTGAGGCACACGAGTGAAACAGAGAGTGGGCGGTCTGAGATTGAGATTAAAGGCCATGTGAGTTCTTGGGGATAAGATTTTTTATTCTTGTGAAGTTAAGACGACGCTTGAACTGTTAAGAGACCTACAGATATTCTTTTGTCGCTTATGAAGATCGTGTGCTTTCCAGGTAGATGACACATCGGTGGACTTGCAAGTCGTCTTCTGACATCTGGCACAGGTTTTACCTTATTCGTCCCCTCAGCGCCACGTGTACTCCATTCTATTTTATTTATTTAATTTTTATTATTGATTTGGTCGGAAAAATGATAGTGAGATAAATTTACTATTAATAATAGTAGTCATGTTTTATAAAATAAATTAGTTATCTTCTCTTTTCTTTTTCATGTCAGCTGATATAATCTTTTAATTTTTAAGTTACGTTGTCAATGATCATCATCGTAATTACTCGGACCACTATCTTCGTATTTTATATGATAACAGTTTCGATGGAGTAAATGATATTTCGATGTGATTTGAGTCTTTGCAAAGATAATCTTGTTGAGAATGGGAACAAGAAAGCAAATAACTCAAACGCAAGAACTGGATTGAATGACTTATTATTGAACAGCAACCTTTGGCTATTATATAGCCTTACATAAACTAACAAACAGCTGAAATACAGCCCACGATTCACACTAACAGAAACGTGGTAACGTGCATAAGGAAAACAGTAAACAAGTCTCCCTACATAATAGGGACTTATTTGAAACAGAAAACAAACCTAAATATCTGAGAATCCTATACTAATAAGGAATCCCAAACCCGTCATTCCCTCCCTTAAACTAACTGCCATCAAGCATTTAGTTTACATCAGCAATTTCACAAACTCCCAACATACTCCGAAGCTTCTGAAATGCATCAACCTTCAGTGGTTTGGTCATTACATCTGCCACTTGATCATCACTCCCACAATGAACCAAAGCAATCGAACCCTCCTTTGTAAGATTCCTCAAGAAGTGGTACCTTACATCGATATGTTTGCTGCGACCATGCATCACAGGATTCTTTGAAAGCTTAATGGTTGAGCTATTATCACACTTGATATGAGTACAGACCTCATCACCATGCCCGAGCTCCTTCAATACCCTTTTCATCCAAATTGCTTGACACGCACACACTGCAGCTGCTACAAACTCTGCTTCCGTAGTAGATAGCGTAACAATTGGCTGTTTTTTCGAACTCCATGACACAGCACCAGAACTTAGCAAGAACACATAGCCACTTGTACTCTTCCTATCTTCCATATCTCCTGCATAATCACTATCCGTGAAAGCAAGCAATTTACCATCTCCACTTCTCTTGTAATGGATGCCATAATTCACAGTCCCCTTTTGATATCGAAGAGCTCTCTTCGCAGCTTGTAGATGAAGCTCAGTTGGTTTTGCCATATACCTGCTTATGAGACTGGTGACAAACATCATGTCTGGTCTTGTGGCAGTAAGGTACATCAAGCTTCCCACCATTTGCTTGAAGTACGTCTCATCCACAGTGATTCCATCTTCATCCTTACTAATCTTAAAGCCTGGAATAATCGGACTATTCACCTCATTGCTTTCCAACATCCCAAATCTTTTCAGAATTTCCAGTGCATACCTTTTTTGACATATAAAGATACCATCTGCTCTTTGAAGTACTTCGATGCCAAGAAAAAATCTCATGCTTCCCAAATCAGACATATCAAATTCTCTTAACATAGAACTCTTGAACTCAGACATCATATCCTCATCATCACCAGTAAAAATTAAATCATCAACATAGATACTTACAATGATAATCTTTCCTTCTCTGTTCCTCTTTGTAAACAAAGTTTGCTCACTGTCACACCTCTGGAAGCCTTCATTGATGAAATGTGCTTCGATCCGACTAAACCAAGCTCGTGGAGCTTGTTTTAATCCATACAAAGCCTTGTGTAGCTTGTAGACCAAATGCTCCTTGCCTTTCTTCTCGTAACCTCTTGGTTGCTCAACGTAAACATTTTCACTTAGCTCTCCATGAAGGAATGCTGACTTGACATCCAACTGAAAAATCTTCCAACCATTTTGTGCTGCCAAAGCAATGATCGTTCTCACCGTGTCCATCCTTGCCACTGGTGCAAAGACCTCTGTGTAGTCTATGCCATGCTTCTGTGAGTAGCCTTTGGCTACTAAGCGTGCCTTATGCTTGTCAATCTCCCCATGCTCATTGTACTTGGTCTTGTAAACCCACTTGACACCGATCTTTTTAGCTCCAGCAGGCAACTCAGTTAATGTCCATGTCTTGTTCTTTTCAATGGAGTTGATCTCACTGTCCATAGCTTGTCTCCACTTTACATTCCTCACTGCTTCTTCAAAATGAAAAGGATCTTCAGTTGCCACAACTTGTGCCACGTGTGCCTCATCTTCACTCAAACCTTCTCCACTAACATAATCATTCAAATAAGGAGGAGCACGTCTCACTCTCCCTTCATTCTCATCAGGCCCATTTGAATTTCCTACTTCTCTACCCTGTGCTTCTTCACTGCCCTCACTCTCACTTCTTTCCCCTCTATCACCATTGCCATCTTCATCTCCATTTTCACTCACCCTCTCTTCACCCTCATTGTTTTCTTCATTCTCTCCCCACTCCAAGTCTAACAAGATTTGCGCCTCATAATTCACTCCCCAATCCCACTCTTTTTCTTCCTCAAAAATAACATCTCTACTCACAACAATTTTTCTAGCTATAGGATCAAACAATCTATACCCCTTGGACTCCTCACTAACTCCCAGTAAGACACAAGAAAAACTTTATTATCTAATTTACCTCTTCTTGCATCTGGAATGTGAACATGAGCTAGGCATCCAAAGACCCGAAAATGCTCAACTGAGGGTTTTACTCCACTCCATGCCTCTTGTGGTGTGACATTCTTCACTACCAATGTCGGGCACCTATTCAGAACATAGAAAGTCCAATTCATAGCCTCCGGCCAAAATGTTTTCGGAATCCTCTTATCAGACAACACGGAACGGACCATATTCATCACGGTTCGATTTTTCCTCTCAGCTACGCCGTTTTGTTGTGGTGTATATGCAGTGGTTAATTGTCTTTTGATTCCACTTTGTTTGCAAAAATCATTGAAGTCATTTGAAGTGAATTCACCCCCTCTATCTGTCCGCAAACACTTGACAAACAATCCTTTCTCTTTCTCCACCATCTTTTTGAAAAGCTTGAAGCAATTCAGTGCCTCACACTTTGCTGTCAACAGATATACCCATGATTTACGACTATAATCATCAATAAAACATAGTGTGTACCTCTTGCCACTGTTGGATATAGGGGAAATAGGCCCGCAAATGTCTGCATGAATGAGCTCCAATGGCTGACTTGCTCTCCACGTACTTATCTTTGGTATGTCATCTCGGTGCTGTTTGCCATTAATGCAATCCATGCATGTTGTGTTTGAAGCTTGAAACTGAGGAAGTCCATGAACCATCTTCTTGTTTTGCAAGGTTCTCAAACCTTTGTGACTCAAGTGGCCATATCGTCGATGCCAAAGGGAAGAGAGATCTTGAGAGCTTGTATGAAGACATCTTTCTGGCTGAGCATTTGTAGGGACTGGAGTCTGAGCTAGCAGTATAAACATTTTATTTACACTCATCTCAGTCTGAATAATCAAGCCCTTCATCGGATGATAGATTTTACAGACTCCCCCTTTAATCAATATTGCCAAGCCTCTTTCTTGAAGTTGTCCTATGCTCAAGAGATTATTTTTGAGCTCTGGAACATAGTACACTTCATGGACAACATGGTTAACTCCATTCAACAGCAGCTTCACATTTCCCTTTCCAACCACATTCATTCTACTATTGTTTCCCAATTTAACTGAGTGTAGAAAGCTCTCATCTAGATTGGTGAACATACCTCGATTTCCACACATATGATTGGAACACCCCGAGTCAAGGAACCATGCATCATTCCGTTTCACCTCATGTGATTCAACATATGACATCAAAAGCATCTCATCCTCTTCATTCACTTCTGTGTAATTGGCTTCCTTATCCCACTTTGGACACTCATACTGGAAATGTCCAAGATTGTGACACTTGAAACATTCCACCTCAGCTCTGTTGAATGCCTGACCTCCTCTTCCACGACCTCTTCCTCTGTAATTGCTTCTTCCACGACTTCTGCCTCCAACTCTTTCATCAGTTGTCACCTTCAGAGCTTGCTCAACGCCACTGCTCCTGTGAAACTTTTGCTCATGCACAATGAGCGAGCTTTGAAGCTCATCAATAGTGAGTGCATCCATATCCCTAGACTCCTCAATCGAACAGACTATATAATTAAATTTTTCGGTGAGGGATCTAAGAATCTTCTCACAAATTGTAACATCAGTTATAGCCTCCCCATACACTCTCATCTTGTTTGCTACTGACATGACTCTAGCAAAATAATCAGCAATTGTTTCACCAACCTTCATTTCGAGAGTTTCAAAGTCTCTTCTCAAGGCTTGAAGAGTCGAGCGCTTCACTCTAGCATTGCCTTCATATTTCTTTTTCATGGACTCCCAGATCTTCTTTGATGTATCCTTCTCCAAGATCGTCTCTAGAATAGTTCTATCTATCGCTTGGAAAAGATAGTTCTTGGCCTTGAGGTCCTTGAGCTTCAATGCTTCTAACTCTTTCTGCTGCCCTTCTGATAGAGGTCGTGCTCCTGTCATCGGCTCTTCATAACCGGTTTCAATCAGACTCCAATACTCTTTGCTTCGAAGAAAATTTTCCATAAGCATGCTCCAATGGTCAAAATGACCATCAAAACGTGGAATGGATGGTTGCACAAAATTTCCTTCGGAGGTCATCTTCTTCTCTCTCTCTGTGTGTTTGGAAATCACTCAAAAGCTGCGGCTTCTTTTCTCAGGCCCAGTGGGGGCTCTGATACCAGTTTGTTGAGAATGGGAACAAGAAAGCAAATAACTCAAACGCAAGAACTGGATTGAATGACTTATTATTGAACAGCAACCTTTGGCTATTATATAGCCTTACATAAACTAACAAACAGCTGAAATACAGCCCACGATTCACACTAACAGAAACGTGGTAACGTGCATAAGGAAAACAGTAAACAAGTCTCCCTACATAATAGGGACTTATTTGAAACAGAAAACAAACCTAAATATCTGAGAATCCTATACTAATAAGGAATCCCAAACCCGTCAAATCTTTAAGTAAGTGACTTTCAAAATAAACGCAAGTGAACATGAAAGCAATTCAACCCAAACTACAGTAATTACAATTGACTAATTGATGCTTTGACGTGCCAAACCGGGCATGAGCTGTCTTCATTGCAATATTAGGAGGAAAGTGCGATGTTGTTGTGAGTTGTGACATTGTTTTGGTATCATCAACAAAATTGTCAAGACACAACATTAATTAATTAGGACTATGATGATGCATAGACATTAGATAAAGCATAATATTAAGCCCATTTTCTTGAGTCTGTCCATGGGCTAGGACTTTGATTTCGAAAGGTGAAAAGTAGGGACGGGCATTTCAAACTGAAAACTGGTCAAATTGGCCAAATTGGACCGATTAGTCTGATTTTTTATTATTTTTGTTGAATTTTCGGCACTGAACTGAAATCTCGTTTAAACCTCTAAAAGCCCTTTTTTTTTTAAATTTAACATATTTCATTTCACATCTCACTTGAAGGTTATGATAAATGGCACATTATTAACACATATACATAATACATTTACACATACAAAGCTATTGAAAGGAAGTTTCCGAGGCTAACACAACTTTGTGTTTGCAAAAATGTTGTGATTGTGATGCCCAACAAAATTCTGTCTTTCGCTCTTTCAAAATGGACTTTCCAAAGCATTTTAATTTGCTATTGAACACTTTATAGAATTTTTAAATGGTCAATCACAAAAAAGCACACAAAAGTATATGGAGAGGAAAAGAATTCCAAATGGCTTTATCGAGCATAGGAATTACTTTATATCCTACATACTCAAGATGTCTCTCCTCTTTTGACTCCCCTGGGGATTACAAAGTATACACATGACACAGTAATGTATATGATTATCTGCTGTCGTATCTAAGGATCCAAATGTGATGTTAATTCTCTTATGATTGTACGGTTTAATAATGGTTGCCAAAATCAATGAAAAGGATAGAACATGATTTGGGTTTAACTATATCAATTATATATCTTATGAAAATATCTAAACATGCGTTTTTGTTCGACACGCTACCTCACATACCAATGTGAAATACATCATAAACAGTGAATTTCACGTTTACTTTTATGAACGAATCCGGCGCAATGTGCTAGAAGTAAATAAATTTTCCTCTAAGATTAGTAGAGCAGTAAGATGCTAATTCAGGTGAACAAGTATTCTGTTTGACAATTGTTCTTTTTTATTAAATTATTTTTTGACAATTAGCCCACACATTGAGTGCTTCACTGGCACCCTCCTCAGAAGGACTGTATGAAGCATGGATATGGCCCCTCATATACTATAGCAAACAGTTTCCACATTAATTCATGAGGCTCATAAGCCATCTCTGATCAGGCCCCTACCCAAACCTAAGATTTTACTGCATAACTTTATGTAGCATTCCCATTTTCAGAAACATATGAGTACAGATTCAAGTAGATACATTAGTACTTGTAAGGGCATTAAATAAAACCACATGGTATATGGGACAAATAGTTATTATGTGGTGGGGGTTTAGGCTAATTTAGTGTTGATTTTTCTTTTTCTTTGTTGATACAAGCGATACTAAAAAAAGGGAATTGAATTTAAGATCTCGAGTACAAAAATTAATGGTCTTAAGTAACCACTTAACCTACAAGCCAGTTACAGTGTTAGTTTTTCATGCAGAAGTGGGATCTGACCCACATGGGATTTTATCAAAAGGGAGGAATATATTATATGGGGTAAGACTATAAGGAGCTGGGTTATGATGATGGCAGTCATAAGGGGAAAAAAGGAGTGAATTCAAAGCTCATCTTCATGCAACACATAAAGTGAAAGCTCTACCTTGGCTTATATTCTTTGCAACTCCCCACAAGCAAAGCCAAATTGGCAGAAAAGTTCAACCCCAAAAAAGATGATACATTCACATACACAAACACAACTTTGTTTTTATTTCTTCCTTTTCATTCAGTCATATTTTCACACAAGCCCCTATCACTGTTTTTCAACGGACTTAGTAGAAATATATAGAATATGCACAAGGGTTGCATTTGAAAACAAACCCAGATGAAAATAGTTTTTTTATTTTTTATTTTGGTTTGTCTCATCATCCAATTTGTCAAACATTTAGACATACAAATAATGGATGTAATCGATGTTAGACTAATTCTCATATGCTTTAATGGACTAGATGTAAACCAGAAGAAATTAGTCCTACTTTAATTTCTTCTCCTCATTAAAAGAAGTGAGCGATTCTTGGTTGAGTTTGCTTTAAAGTAAAAACTATAAGGCCTGTGAATCTGTGATTACCTGTCCGGACTGAAAATCTTCTCATTTTGTTTCATTGTTCTTATTTTTCTTCAAATCCCATTTTTGGCTGTAAATGAATGGATGGAGGAAAGTAAACATTGAATGATAATCCAAATGTTAAAAAGAAAAGGACAGATATACAATATATACTTACATGTTGAAATGGAACAAGATTGTCGAAAGCTCTCGGCATCAGGACATTGATCTATGATGCATAAAAGGGTGTACATATGATCAATGGTTGGTAAGAAGGAATGTATTGCAGGCTTGTTTTATGTTGGGGGGAATGAAGCCTGGTCCGAGATCATTCGGATGATCATGTTTCTTGCTTCAAAGGAATGGTCTCGAACCAGACAGCATTCCCCTCAACTATTTGTGACTCATTTGATCCACACAGAGAGAGAGAGAGAGAGAGAGAGAGAGAACTGTTTGTGTATAGATTTTGATTTGGCCATGCATTGGTTTTCATGGGGCCTTTATATACGTGAAGATGAGAGGAGTGTCTTATGTGGGTCAGGTGACATGGTAGTGCCACTTTCCACGGCTTCCCTGTCATGCTTATTTGCTTTTCACAAAGCATTGGAAATCAATTTTAGGCTCCATTTGGTGTTAGTACCTCTCAGCCTTTAGGAGGAGGTTTAAAAAAAAAAAGGCCAAGTTGAGTAAGAAAAATAAAGAAATTTCATTTATTTCCTTACCTAATTTTGTTTGCTTCAAAGACAAGAAATTTTCTACTGAAAAAAAAAAAAAAATTCAAAATTTGTTTGTTCTTAGAACCAGAACCACAGCAGTACTAGGAGAAGGGCAAAAGTAAACTTGTCAAAGGGATTGACCATTTGATGTAGTTTGGTGAAAAAGATGAAGACCAGTTGTTATTGACAATAAATGGCCTCAAATGACGGAGGGACTGGGTGCAGAATTCAAGTCAAAGCAAGAGCTTCTTTTAGCATGTAATTAAAGACGAGAAGAAACCTCTGTTACCTGCCCTGCTCTTTCATGTAGCCTATATGTTATGATTAGCTCTTTAAAGAATTATGTTTTTATCTCTAGATATATCATCAACACTGCTGTGGGATACTCAACAATGATTCTTAAGCTGAAGTTTAATTATCGGATTAGCGGATGGTAATCTTGATTTGGGTGTGTAATGGGTAAAGGGTGTCCGTCTCTTTTGATTATTTTTCAAATGGGAAGATGGTGTGGATGATAGGTGGGAAAGCTTTCACCGATTAAGGGCGTGTATGTGCCAACGGAGTCTAATTCAGTGAAAACGGACATTGACTTGCAAACTAGTAGTCTCATGTTCGAACCTGCACGACACCTTAGTAGTGTGTGTGTAAGAAAACCCCCTCACTTGTCTAACTTTTGGCCAACGAAAAAAAGAAAAAAGATTAAGGGCATGTACATCTCTTAACAGTGTGATTCCAAGCTTAAATGGAAAGAAATTACAGGTTGGCCTGTTAAAGATTAAGCAGATCAACCAAGAAAGGAAAAAAGAGCAATGGATGGTGAGAGCAGTTATTTGAAGATTTAAAGTTGAATTCTGACATGGGTAGTCAAATTGTTAGACAGAATTTATATCAGACATCTACCAACACATGTTACACATGAAGAAGTGGGTTGAGAAGCAAACATGGCGGTCCTATGCCTTCAATAGATCCCCTCATATTTCCATTCGAAATGAATGCCAAGCCTACTTATTCCAAGGGAAAAAAGAGAGGGAAAAACCTTACTTCCCAATGTACACAAAAGGACATAAACAATATGATCCTAGAAAACATGCACATGTGATCCATTGATAAATTGATAAGGCAGTAGGTATGAGGTGAGCTGCAAATTCAAACGTCTCTTACGTTCAATTCGACCCCCTTAGGAAGACCAAAATATCCAAATTTACTTGACGCGTATGATTTGAAATTATTCCAATCTTGACCTTACTAAGGTTTTGACCCAATGCGAAAATGGATTGTGGGAACTTTCCTCCTTACCCTAAAATCAGAAGGTGTCTCTGCTGAAATTACGAATTTTATTTTTTGGTAATTTCGAAGTCAACATTAGTTGCATTGAGAAAAAATTTTAATTTTCTGCAAAACCACCATTTAGGCATTCGAATATGTTCTAAGTTAGGATTGAAGGGCATGTAGTACTTATGTACTTGCCTAACACTCTTCTAATCTTGTCAACAGAGTCTAGCCCAACGAAAAAATGTCTTAACCTATATGTTCAAATGGTGATTTGCAATAAGATTGAAGAATGACTTTCCTTGCAAGCGGCACCAAAGTTACCATATCATTGTAGTGTCATGAGGCATGTCCTCCTTTGTTAAGAAGAGGGTTTGTGATTCTAACCAATTCCAAGATTGCGTATTATGTTAATAGGAATTTAAGATGATCATGCATTGCTATTAGACTTGGGGGCAAATTGCAGTACACTTCATGTGAGGGGCTGCTGATGTCCATAATAATATGCCGTTCTAATGGAACACAGAGTGGACGCAATGCCCTCCGTGATATCGTTCCCTAATTAGGCTTCCGATTAGCGAGATAGAGACTGAACTGTGAATTTTGAACCTTGAACATAGTAGAAATGCCAATTTACTAGAGTCAGTCGCTCACAAGTAGGGCCACATGTAAAGAAAAGCAAGTGGTGTGAACTCAAGAACTTAAAGTGGAGCAAAATATAAAGCCTCTGTCCTTTTGACTGGGAATTTTGCTTCCACAAATGAGGCAAACTGTGCTCACAAAGTCGGTTTTTTTTACTGTTCAACAACGAAAAACTACAACATTGGGCACTTTACTCTCCATGGATATCTTTTTCTTTTGTCTTTAAAGAACTTTTCATAATGAAGCTTACTACAATTTAATCAAATCAAGGATTTCCATAGCACAATTTCCACCTTAAAGAAAGCACAGATCAATGGGGCCCTTGCCTTATCTTTTTATTTCTCTCTATTATAGTTACAGTAAGTAAACATCACTTCCTATACACCATGATGTAACCTGGACATACAGGTACACAAACTTCACTGAAAACATGGATGTTTTCATCATCTAAATGTTACAAACTTACAGAGTAAGAATATTGACTCTGCCAATAGAAATTCTATTTGTTTTCTGTCTAGGGGAAAATAAAAATAAAAAAAGGGATAAAATTCATTTATTATAAACTGAAGTACAGACCAAAATTAAAAGAAGCAGGCAGATGGTGCTTCATTATTATTGTTTTTAAAACAAGCTGCATAGAGAAATAGGTTGACCTCCAACATTTAATTAGATTATTCAAACAAGTGCAAACAGTCTTCCTGGGAAATAAATAGCTCTTCATATACATGAGTGGATATAAATTACAGAAGATGTACACTTACAAATTACACACAAACGATGCAGCAAGTCACTGCCAGTTACAGAAGCATGAAATGCAAATAATTTAGAGCAAGTCACAAGATTGAGACAGACACTGAAAACTCTTTTTTTCTTATAAATTACGAAACTCACCAGAAAACTCAAGATTGAACAAAAATGTCCATATGCTGTCCATTTAGGCTGGCAGGAACGAACTTTTTCATCTCATCCACGTTCTTAGTCTCATCAATGAATTCAGAAACAGCATTACCCTTTTGGATGTTGATCTGAGCTTCACTTTTTGGAGAACCAGCATAAGTGGTGTCTTCTTTGCAGTTACCCATACTGTGACGATTTCCTCGACCAAAAGTTCCTTTGCTTCTATCTCCGTGGGATAGTTTGACCGTATCACTGCAGCTCTTCCTCCGGCCAAGCTTTGGTGATTTTGCACGAGTTGGTGGCAGCTGGCATCCAGAGAAGCAAAATATTAAGAAACTTGAGCTGCTGTTTACACTGTTTACACATATATTAAAACTATAAATTCATTACTTCGTAGCATATCAGTATCTCATACAGGGTAAGAAGTAAGAACGAGATAATTCTCTGTATGACCTTTTTAAGTTCAGTCTTAGGTGGAGGTCCCTCATGGTAGAAGCTTGGCATCGGGTTTGCCTTAAACATTAAACTCCTTCTCAGTTGCTTGATAGCTGCCTCCTTCTCGTCCTTGAAATTCCAAGATTGTGAAGCGGCCAAAGGCAAAGAAAATATTAGAACGATCAGCCTGAACTAAAAAGCATTAACAGATCAAAAGAAGTGCCAGAAAGCAATGGACCAGCAGACACCCTCTGTTCAACGTTATGTGTGAGAGAGAGAGAGAGAGTTAGAGAAACTTGAGAAAAAAATCAAACCTTGGTCCTTGCTTCACTTTGAGTTTTTTCAGCCTCCAGCGCTTGGTGTTTCTCCTCTAACTTCGTATAAAACTAAAATTTGACAGCATAATAATGACTTAAAGTTAAGTTCTTAACTAGGGCCATTTTTCATCATGGAACTTATGAAATTAACTCCATACAATAAAAATCAGTGAAGGCACTACCTCCTTCCTTTTCTCCGCACGCTCAGTGCATCTAAATGTTGGAGCTGATGCAGCAGTTGCTCTGGACCTAATAGTCCGTGATACTGTGCTATGCATGTTCAAGGAATAGAATTCAAATTCAAATAAGAAATGAGTAGTAGGAAGAAGATAAAAAGACAAATGAATCCAGCTAAGACTTCAAATTGTAGTAGGATACGAGGAAGCAACAGAACAGGAATCTTCCTCATCAAAATGTTTCTTCTTATCTGGTTGCAAAGGCTTCCTTGATATCAAAGGTGATATTGGCTGCATAGACAAAGATGTCATCAAGAACTTTTACTACTTCAACAGAGATAATACATGCAATCAAGTCAAAGAAAAATCAATAGAAAATCTTTCAGTATATTACAAACTTCTAGGTGCAGGGCAGGGATATGTTACAAAGTGACATCCAAAAGAATAAACAAGAACCAACCAATACATAGGGAATATTAAAACAACCAATATTGCATATCTAGGCTTAGTTGGCAGGAGCTACCTGGTTATGCTTTGTGGTATGAAGATGTCGCAGATCACTTGTGTTAGATAATTTATTGCCACCATTTCCGCAATCAAGTACAGCACTGACTGGACGAGTTCCACATAAAGCACGCTTTTCAGTCGCCAAGGTAAATGGCTGTGGAACAGTATGTTTTGTTCTAGCATTTCCAGCAGCAGATTTTGATGTGTGAATTACAGATGCTCGTGACTTATTACTATCCTTTGTTTTCCGAGAATTCAGTTGAACCTTCTCCACAGGCCGGTCATTCTCAGAATTCAAGCCTACTGCATTCTGATCTTCATTAGATTTTTCAACATGACTCATTTGAGAAACATCAACAGAGTTTTCTGTAGTACATTCCTTCACTTCATATTCCTTTACTTCAATGCTCTCTTCCAAATTTTGGGGTTCACGATCTCCATTAATATGCTCATATGACTCAGAAATCGCATGATCACTGGGAATTCTCTCATGATTTGAATCATGAGAAAGACCTTCTGAATAAACTATCACACATTCTGATTCCTTGTCCATGCAAATATCTGTAACTTCTATTCCCATTGCACTTGCAATACAGAAAAAGCACATAATTGTATCAATACCATTATACGTTTATCTGGTTTGTAAACTAATTGAGTTACGGTTTTTAAGTCATCCAAATACAGAACAAGTTCACCTCAAAATAATACACATAAATAACTGAAAGATATTAGATACTATCCTTCTGGATATGCTGCTGCTGGAAAAAAAACTAATTTATTGTTGCTTACCAAAAAGAAGAAGATGCAAGAAAAGATTAAAGAGTGAAAAAGATAGAATTGCAATAAGTTACAATATAATGTGTTAAACATTGCACGTTAGAAGGCACACCACATGAAGAGAAAAAAGAAAAAGAAAAACAAAGCAATTGCAGAACAGCTATAGTATCTAACAGAAATATGACATGATTTTAGTTTAGGATACTCAACATGAGTTAGAATAATTATGATTTAGTTTCTAAAAGACAGATGAGAACGCCCTTCTTTCACAACCACCCCTCCAAAAGCCAAAAAAAAAATTTCCTGAAAGGACAAAGCTCCCCTATGTTTCACTTTTCCAAGAGGAGGATTTGTATACTCAATTTTCAGCAGATAAATGGAGATTACCCTGAAGTAGCAAAAGAAGATGATGGTTGAGCCAAAAATATGTCAGAGCAAGTGAGGAGAGATGATAAAGAATACAAACAATTAAGAAAAATTATTCCATTCAGTGAGTATGATGCATTTGGTGAGTATGAAAAGAGATGTTAATTATTTAACACAAAGTAGCAAGAGACAGAATCATTTGCTTTCCCAACAACCAGAGATGCGAAGACAAATAAGGGGAACAACACTAAGAAATAAAATAGGTAGGTGTGCTCATTCCATAATTCCAATGATGAGTCAACATAACACCTGAGAAATCGCCAAATAAAGTCTCAGGAAGAGTAACACAGAAGAAAAAGACTGCAAGGTGTTTACAAAGCAAAAGAGAAGCACTTTGTACTAAAGTTAAACTCAATTAGAGGCAATTATGCGACACAAGTACAAGTATATGATAGAAAAGCAAAAACAAAGGGATTTCAACAAATATAGAATCTCTTTAATAAACAAAGTCACTTATTTACTTCACTTTCAAATTTATGCAAACTGACAAATATGTAACCATAATTAAAAGGTATAAGGATCTCACAACTCAAATCTTTTGGAGTAAATGCAAAACAAAACACACCCAATATTCCAAACAAACAATGAAAGAGCATATGCAAGAAATTAGAACAAATAAAAATGGATTATCATGGTTAATTAGGAAGAAAACACCCAACCCAACTGAACCCAAAATAGTGATTAGCTTCGGCTGAGTAAATAAGTTTTTTTTTTTTTTTTTTTTGGGGTGTAAATTAAAAAATATATATCAGACATTTTTCTTCGACACATACACACGCAAACCAATATAAGGAAAAACCCATTTCACCTCAAATGGGCTAACTTGTAATGAATAGTAACCACATTTGAGTAAAGGCTCTAGCTTTCTCATGCCCCAGATACTAAAAATACACCAAAATCCAAACAATTTCGTATCTTTTCTGTGCTGCATTTTCTCAGCATCCAAACAAAGATCTACAGTGACGGCCTTCTCTTCACACACAAACCAAATAAGTACATACGCATACACATATATGCAAACAATAGATTCAAAAATCTGGGCATTCATATAAAACAGCAAAATCAAGCCAAATGCACATAGAAGCATAACCAGAAACAGATCAAACAAAAACGGCATCGCACAAATCGGTGCTACATTTCATGCATTCACAAGCATAAGCATTTGAAGCAGATCGAGAGGCAGAAACTGGAAGAGAAGGTGGCAAGCGTGGTAATTTACTCACGGTTTTAGTCCGAAGTATGAAGAAGATGTAGAGGATTTCACTGTGTGTGTCAGTGAGCCTCTTCGCCCCTGTGTGTGCACGGGCCGTGTCTCGCTCGCCTTATCGAGCTGTTATGTTTTCAAGCGTAGTGAGTTTTCTGTTGCTTTCTTATATATGCGCACTGCCTCGTCGGCACTAACGCCGTTTCTTAACGGCCTCACCTTCTTCGTTAATCATTATCTTGAAATAAATTAATGAACTCTAATTTTTCACTTTTTGCAAGGTATGGATAAGAATTTGTTATTGAAAATGAGAAGGATGAAAAAAAAAAAATACAAGATTGAAGGATAAATAATATTTTATATGTTAATTATTAAAGTAATTTTTCAATCGATAACTTTTTTCTAAAATGGTTTCACTAGTCTAATAGAACACTTGTTTTCATACTAATAATTCTGAATTCAATTTTCGTCTCTCTCTTAAACTTTAAATTTTTTCTTTTTAAAAAAAATTCTAGAATTGCATTCATAATTCAGCCAAAAAAGTCACTAGCCACAAAGACCCATTACAATAACGGAGCGATCTAACATCAAAATTAAGACAATTTAGTGCTCCTCCATTAACGATTACGCATGAATACATAAAAATATGACATTACTAAACCTTATAATACATTGGCCAATTAATAGTTCTATGTAATTTAGTGGTAATGAGGTGTTTTTTCATTAAAAAAATAATAAGAGTGGTAAAGTATTACAATTTAGAAAGAAAGGGAGCTCCCTTTATTTTCAAATTTATACCTTGTTAGGAGAAAATCATTAAAGCATTATTTCTTTCTTTGACAGCATTAAAGCATTCTTTTTAGATGCGTTGGTATTCCCAAAAATTAGCAAAAAGAAAAAGCATATGGGTAAACAACAAATAAAATAAACTAGATAGAGCCTTCTTTTTTAAAATTTACTATTTGGGGTTTGAAGTGAAGGAGAATTGACCAACTACAAGCATTGCAAACTAACTAGCAACTTTGTTTAATTTATAAATGCATGATTTGGAAAATGTTGTACATTATTATTATTTTTTTCTTTGAAGGCAATGGTTAGTTATATGATTGAATTTAATCCTTCTTTTTTTTTCCTTTTAAAAATATTTTTTAAGGATAATTTGGCAAATTTGTTGGTGCTAAACGTGAGGGTTAGAGGCCTTGACAGAGGGGTTGTCAAATTATGAAGAAGATGTTCATGTCTTAACCAAAAAGCAATGAAAGAGCAAACGTTCCATCTGTAATTATTGCATAGGCCCCCTCCTTTGATTATTCCTGCTTAACCCTTTTGATAAAGCCCCAACACCCTCTAATTAATCTATCAATCCCTTTATTTTCTTTAAATGCCCAAAATACCCATAATACCCATGCTCATTTTCTTAAACTTCATTATTAACAGCTATGTCATTCGGGACATCTGCTTGCTAGGTGTTTTCCAACTTGATTGTGTGATTACCGATTTATTCATCTCATTAGAGGGGGAAAAAAAGGCAGGCAGTGCAGCATCAACTAGAAGTTGATATACAGTATTTGCTCATTCCTTAACAGCTTTAAATTTGTAGGGTTATTAATTTTTGTGTGATACGGACTGTAGATGTTATAAGTTTGATTTTCATTCTCTACTTCATTGTTGATTTACACGGTATATGATAATACGATACTTTATCTTTCTATCTCTCTTTCTTCTTTAACACCTCGGGATTTTTATAAATTCAATTACACATCTTCAATAATTTATGCATGCAACAATGCAAGACCCACATGCGATAACTGATAGCTGATATCTCTATGTTGTACGTAAGTTTAGAAATCTTAATTGCAGGTAACATGGTATCCAAAACAATAAAAAATGAAGATAGAGGATTATGACTGTTCAACCTCCCTCAGCTAATTAATTTTTATCAAATTAGAGAATCCTAAACATGCAGTGGGTGGGAGGAAAAGGGTCTAAACAATTGTGGGGTGAACCGAAAGTGAGGTTATAATTGATATTAGTGGGTAGTTGAATGGCAGATTAATTGAAGATAATGAAGATTATGGAGCAGATAAATGTGTAGTTAGTAATGGACAGGGTGAGCCGGTGGGTGGGTTGTGGGTGTATGTAAGTGAGCTTGTGAGCTGTGAGGCTCTATGGCTTTTGTGGTGTTGTTGAAGGAAGTAGGAGAAAGGGTGCCATTTAAGGCATGTAATATTAAATAAATCAAGTTCATGTAGGGACACACCCGTGATTGGGGCCCACATCCCCCTTATCACGGCTTCAAATTCAACATTGAGCCATTGATCACGGGTCCCACATTGGACATTTTACATGCCAACGGGCATGATTGACTGAAAGTTTTGTGTGTACTGTGTGAGAAAACTAAGAAGAAACGGAACTTCCCCACGTCACTAACACATAAGAAATAAAAAGGTGATATTCTAAATTATTTTAATATATGAGGAGAGGATTCGAACTCGGATGCAAGGGAGCATGCACAGTGCATTCGTCAACCACCTAACCCACATTTGCTAAGTTATTCGATTCATTACTTTCTCTATTCTTATCACATAACTTCGTCACAGTCGTTACCCATATAAAATCATCACAGTTAAGTTTTCCTCGTGCTTAGAGTCTCCTGCAGAATGCACAATGCATTGTTAATATAACTAGCAAAGCTTTCTTCGGTTGAAGATTAAATAAATAATCAAAAGTTTCAAAGCTTGATTGGGAGGATTCAAAGAGGCTGGTTCGTTTCTTTGATAATAAAAAATGCTAGTTAGTAACAACCGTTGAGAATCATCTAGACTGGCCAGTCTTGTTGGGGATGATTGGGGGACAAGGAGGCTTAATTTAAAATGGCCTCAGCCTTGAAGCTTATGTTAGAGATTTTATTCGACGGAAAAAGAAATACAAATTGGGCTAAGTTGGTCTATTGGCTACTTGTGAAAAATCACGTTATATTTAATTGATGAATTGATGTTGTGATTGTTCGCACGAGTGTGGTTTGCCCTCAATATTCTATTAGTAGGTAGAATATTATTATTTATTTTAAACTTGAACCCAAAATCTTTTTTGGAGAGAGAATTTTCTCCAAATTACTATGCTAGTGGATCATTTGCTACTTATTTGTTCCTTTAAAATGAAGTCTCGTGTTTTGCAATTTTAGATGTTATGAAAATTTTATACATATAGTTGAGTAAAAGTCAAGTGAAGTGGGCTTGGCTTAGCAAACAAAAGGGAAAGGTTAGAGAGGAATGAGTCTACTAATTGTAGTAATGGTCCCTCATCTATACCCAAACTTATATTTTGGTCATTCATCTCAAATATTAGTTGCAGATGTCACTTAAGTAGGTGTTTTGTTGCATAATTAGTCCTTCCATCAAACTCTGTTAAATTTTCTATCAAAAGTGAGGATAAATTCGAAAATTCATCCACAATCCTCCATTGCCGCAACCCAATCCTTGTGAACACCAAAAAATTCAAAGCTGCACAGATTCAAGATCTCCCATTTTAAGCCGCTTAGGTGAACCCAAGTCACGTTCTTGTCCCAATTCAGTACTCACCCGCTTCTCCCCAACAATCTAAAACAACCCAGAAAAGAAGCGAAAGAAAAAGAACCAAACTTTAAATCTAATCTGGGTATCGAGATCAACCCTTCTCTCTCTCTCTCTCTCTCTCTCTCTCTCTCTCTCTCTCTCTCTGAGTCAAAAGGCTATAAAATCACACTCCAATTCCTCGCAAGGGCCGGCCTTTATGTTGCAGCAATACAAAAATCACACACCAATTCCTCGCAAGAGCAGGCTACGTTGGATCAATTTACCTGATCTCAAACGTGGTAATTTCATTGAAGAAGAAGATGAGCTCATCATCAAACTCCATAGCCTCCTCGGAAACAAGTAAGTCCAACAAATCATATGCTCTATTTTTTGGAACAGAGTTTTTGAGTTGTTTAACATGAATGGGTTTTGTTTGGATTATATTACATATGGTCGTTGATAGTTGGAAGACTACCTGGAAGAACAGACAATGAGATAAAGAACTACTGGAACACCCACATAAGAAGGAAGCTTCCAAATTTATCCTCACTTTTGACAGAAAATTTAATAGAGTTTGACGGAAGGACTAATAGTGCAACAAAACACCTACTTGAGTGACCTCCGCAACTAATATTTGAGTTAAGTGATCAAAATATAACTTCGGGTATAGTTGAGAGACCATTGTTATGAATAACCCTATCAAATATGAGGTTTTCTCGTAGGAAATTTTTTTTTTCTTTTTGAGTGCAAGAGATATTGGAGAAAGAGAATTTGAACTCACAACTAAATGCTCTTAATCACTTAACCTACACACTCTTGCAACAAATTATTTCTCAATAAATAGATGTTTGGTGGAGATTGACATAAACATAAGATGTGGTACAATCTAGGGGTGGGCATCGGGACCGGAAAACCGGAACACCGAACCGAACCGGTGAAAAAAAACCGAAAAAAAAATCGGTTGACCAAAAAAGTCAACAAACCGGACTGGAACCGGACCGAACCGGTTCTGGTTTTACATCTCTCTGCACCGGACCGGACCGAATCGGACCGGTCATATATTTTATATTTATATTTTTACAAAATTTTAAAATCTAATGCCATTTTTTAACTTCTATAATCACTAATTTTTCAAGTTCAACTTCAAAAAATTTCTAAATGTATGAATTGGATTATTTGTTCATTTTTAAGCTAAAAAAATAAGTTATTTATTATAATTTTTTTATTAAAAAAATTTTAAATTTTTTTTTTTAAAAAAAAAATAAAAAAATAAAAAAATAATAATCCGGTTCAAAACCGGAACCGGTCAGAACCGGACCGGAACCGGTTAGAACCGAACCAGAACCGGTTAGAACCGAACCGGCCGGTTTTCAAAATTTTTTTGCCTAAACCGGACCAAAACGGACCGGTTAAATAATACCGGTTTCGATTCCGATTTGAGGTAAGAACCGGACCGAACCGGACCGCGCCCACCCCTAGTACAATCTGCCAATGAGAAAAAATTAAAAAGGAAAAAACTTCGGTGAACTACAAAACTTTACTATGGGCTACATAAATAAGCCCAAAAATAGGGCTTGGGCTTCATCATTCAATTTCCTTTGGGTCAAGAAGACGAAAACGGACCTACAATTTCAAGTTCAATACAAATGGTAATGTTGCAATTCCAAGCAGCTCGCAAGGGCAAATCCGTCACTGAGAATTAAGCAACTACCACCACTGCGCTCTACAGCTTTGCCCAACCGTACCGTTAGAGCCTAACCGCAAGAACATACCAACCAATCATGCACGACCACGTGTCTATTTCTCATTGGAACAGCATGCCCAGCCTGCCGATATAAACCCGTCCCGTCACACTCGACTCACACATTTCACAAAGCTTTTCCATCAAAACTTTCCCGCCCTTTACACAGAGAGAGAGAGAGAGAGAGAGAGATTTCAATGGAGGCGAGTGTAGCTGTTGTTGCAGAGGAGCTCAAGGCCATGGAGATAGCGAAGCCTGTTGTTGTTGGTGATGATGGTGGCGAGGCCAAGAACGCTGCTACTGCTGATATCGCTGCTACTGCTGCTGAGTCTCAGAAGAAGACGAAGAAGATGAACAAGAACCGAATTCATGTTTCCAACTCCAAGCGACCTTTCCTCTTCTACTGCAATCTTGCCAAGGTATAATCTATATATTATAGAAATGTCTATACGTTTTCTCTCGCTTTCTTGTCTCATGCGTGTTTGGTTGATGAGAAACCAGAGGGAAAGAAAATTAATGGACGGCCGATACGGTTTCAGTACATTCTTGCAGTGTTTTGTCGAATCTTGATCTGATTAACCTGAAAATGTATCCATTATTCACAATTCGGAAGATTTATGGCGCTTTAGGATGTTCATTATCCCCTGAACTGAATCAATCCACTAGTTTACAATTCCAGTACTTGAATGAATCTGAATTGCAATTTTGTCAATTTTCTGAGTGATTAGGGTTCCTCAATTTTCTGAGTGAATTAATTTGTGTTTGCCTCTTTGTAATGGAGCTTTATTGAATGATCTATTCTTTGTTGCAGAGGTACATCAAGCAGTACAATTCTGTTGAGCTCTTTGCCTTGGGCATGGGTACAACTTCTTGAAACTCCCCTTTTTCTCTTGCATATTTATTTATTTCCACATACTATTGAGTGATTGAGTAACAATATTGGGTGCAGATGGTCTTCTTTGGCCAGTATCTGCTATTGTTTGGTAATTTTGTTATCTTCTCAAGATGCATAATTTTCTTTTAATTAACTTGGGGAAGTAATTTGGTACAGCTATTCCTACTGTGATCACAATTGCTGAGACTCTCAAAAGGAATGGACTGGCTGTTGAAAAGAGTAAGTTTAATTTATGGCTTCAATTGATATTTGTTTCATTTACAATGCTATTTTGCTAATATCTTTATCATAATGGTTTGTTTGGGGTGACTGAACAGAGATAAGCACCTGTACTGTTGTCTCAAAGCTGGTGGATGTTGAAAATGGACGGATTGTTCTCAAGGCTCAGGTTGTTTAATCTCTTCTTAATTAAGTGCTGGAATTTGTGCCTGCCGTTGATTATCAGAATTGTCATGTTATTTGCTGAATTGTAATTATTCTGCATTAATCCCCTAATTTTCCCTTCTTGTGTGATCTCATAGATTGCGATTTTGCTGGAAAAAGCTGAGAATATAGAGGAGACCGCTGTTGCTGCAGCATGAAGGCATTGACTCAGAAATTGATTCCATCTTTGGATTTCAGAAATTTCTTTTTTCAGTAAAGTTGGAGTTTGAGACATATGATGATGTATATGAGATAGATGAGAGAAACAAGATTAGTCCTTTGCTTCACAATGCATGTTTTCTTACATGCTCCTTGCTTTATAGTCCCGTGTTCTGAGATCAAATCTACTGTTGACAATAAATAATATGGTGTTTACAGAGTTTTTTTTTTTCAGCCCCCTCTCTCTCTCTCTCTCTTAACTAAGTTGTGAAAGGTTGATTTTTCTTTACAATTAACGTGGTAATAGAGTCTTCGATGGAAAGTATACATACAAATCATCATTACAGAAACACAAGGGCGTAAACGGAACAATATACCCCAAATATGTAAACTTAGTTTATCCAGCCAACAACACTAAAATGGAAGAAACATCACTGCAATGACAACTTGGCAAGGGTCAAGGCTAAAACCTTGACCCCATTAGATATATCCTGACTGGAGGCATATTCTTCAGGCTTGTGGCTGTAACCTGCAAAACCAAATGGACATCAGTATATACGAGCCTTGTATCGATCACTTGATCCATCATAGGGTTACCAGCAAGTGGAAATGATTCCTCGTTTGTAGACAAAAATAGACAGGACATTCTACCTTTGTAACATGGAATGAATATCATACCCATCGGGGATACTCTGCAAGGATATGAAAATATATCATCAGTATCTATTTGTGGAAAAAGATAATTATGGCATTCTCTTCACCATCTGAATTTCTCCAAATAAAGGTATGTTAAATCCTAAGTAACCCTTTGCGGAGTATGAATAAGCATGTACTAAACAGCTGAAATTCTGATGAACATGGGATAAATAAACCATGGTTTTGTTTATTCGTTTTTCTGGTTTTCTCGGGGGTGAGACGCAGGGATAAATGTAGAACTTCCAGACTCTCTTACCTGGCCATGAACAGTGAATCATGGTAAGCTCGGCTAATCATAAACTTGTGTGTTAAGTTTAGCTCTTTCGATGAAGCTTCCATTGCATCAAGTATTGATTTATCAGAAAGTGCTGGTGGATCCTGATTTACAATTTTGAATTCTGATAGATTGACCCCACGTTTACTGGCTATAGTAATTGCAGATTGATGGATTTTCTCAATTACAACGTTTCTTCGTTCTTCATCAATGTCTCTTGTGTCTGCAAAATGAAAAAAATATACATATATATTATATATAATCCAAAGATTGGTATCCAAAAAGCTCAAATTATGGCAAAGCTATGAGAAAGGAATATACGATGATCTTCTAAAACTTCAGTAAATTTAACAACCACAAAGTACTATAAGGAAAAACCAACTTGGTACTATAAATTGTATGTTGTACTTGAAAAGGTAATCCCACAAAGCATACCAATTTCTAGATGTGATTTGCTAGGGATGCTGTTGATGGCTCCAGGATGTAGCTCCAGAATACCTTGTCAAAAGGAATTATTAACAACAATAGCCAACACGAGCACTAAAACAGTTCAACAAAATATTGAAGAAAGTCAAAGAATTAAGCCATTGTCCTACATTTAGGTGTGAAGGAAACACAACTTACCAACTGTACCAACAGTATCAATAGATCCAGATTCTAATACATGTCTCTCAACAGCTAGCACTAATTCTGCAGCTGCCAGTCCAGCATCATTTCTGGTACAAATGATGTATGAAACAGTTATGCTTCATGTTTAATGGAACAAGTATAACAAGAAACTGGTAAGGATGACCGCATTCGAGATAGCTCATATTTGACATTCGGAAATATAATACTACTGATGCGCATCTGCAGTCACAGTAATTCCTGGAACGGACTTGAAATGAGCAAAGGGAAAAAAAACTAAGATGTCGAAATTGCACAGAACCAAAATAAATCGAAGGAAAAATTTAGAATGATTAGCAAAATTGAAAACCTCAGGCGAGGAAACTGCAGTAGAACTTTTATTCGTAATGCAATGTCAGTAATAAAAGGAAATATTATACAGATTCATAACTCACTCTGATTTTAACCAAAAAAATAATTAGTTTAGCAGGACGAGTCCTTTTTCAAAAACTATTGGGGAAATATCATGAACACTGGGCGGGTGGGGGCAGGGGGTGGGGGCGGGGCCCAATTGCATATAATCCTGGACCTCTTCAACATGGAAAGTACACCAGTTGATATAGTCCTCTTTTTACAGCCTGAAAAATAATTCACCTATTTGGCATTAGGACAGCACCCGCATGGCCTCCATTGCCTTCAAAATCCACTTTTATGCTTGCTGGGGCTGCAATGGCTGTTACAATGCCAACTGATATACCTGGACCAAAAAACACACGGTTGATCGGTATAAGATATTATGCCTAATGTCAGGAACGTATATGTCAAAAAAGGCCTACCTTCATCCTCCAAAATAGGGCCCTGCTCAATATGCAATTCCACAAAAGCAGAGTAGCTTCCTTTTTCCAGGAACACGCTGGATAAGTCCCCTTCATCTTTGGTGTAACCAGCAGATTGTGCAGCATCAAAGAAAGATATATTTTGACCATCAACTGTTGTCTTCAGAGCGTTAGCAAGTGTCTTACTCCCCGCCATTAGGCGGCTGCACAATATTTTAATTAGATATAGGGAAAAGGTAGAATGGATTTACTAAATCAATACACCTCATTGTTGGAGTCAAGCCAAAATTTACAAATTAGAACATAAAGTGGATAAAAGGTTTTGAGCAGAAAATTAACTGAAACATCAGTATGGCTTCTTGTGAGTTAAACTGTAAGCGGTCCTAACCTTCCCAGACAGCTGATTCCAAAGCGTGTCGGCTCTTCTGAGGTGAACAAGATAACTTCCAGTGATCGTTTAGGTTTGAACCCAGACCTGCCAAACAGCCAGTTGCATAACCAGAGAGTTGGAACTACATTTCACCTTAGGAAAACCACATACAAAATTTGAAATTGTACTTTCTGATAAGGATATTTTCCATTACCAATACTTCCACAATGTTACAATCTACTCAATATTCTGATTTAATTAGTATTTAATTAGTATTTTATGTAGGATAGACATGTTTGGTGCTTCATCCTTGTCTCCCTTTCCAGAGACTGCAAATGATTTAAATTGATTATGATTTTTTGCATCATTAAGTTCCTCAAACAATAATTCAACTTATAAGATGATAAATGAAAATCAAGATACCATGGAACATGTTGCTGTAAACCCAATGTTATTATACACTTTCGGGGTATATTTGGATGAAAGGGTATGATACTATTCAACTACAACAAATGTTTCCAATCTCTTGCTGAATCATCTATAGATGAGTGTTGAGATCAACTCCCCTTGGGTCCAGACTTATCCTACTTCTGGTTTGAAAGCAGATGGCCATCTGAGTAGTTCAACCCTGCATCTATGTGGTTAACTTATACTACCAGAAGAGAGTTAATTATAAGCCTCTTAGCTAAAAAATATACAAAATTAGATCACCCACGAATTTAAAACTTAATTGCTAATAGAAATGCTAAAGGGATACATTACAGGGAGAATATCTCGTGGAGCCAAATCAAGCATGCTAAGGCTCCAGGCTCGCCCAAATAAATTAAGATGGCAATTTTATGTTCAGACTTTGAAATTTTTTAATACCTAGGTGCATATTAGCGTCAACCAGGACTCATGAAAGGTGCAAACCTTTTTAGTACGTTGATGGCTTCTATAGCACCTAGAACACCCACAACCCCATCATACTTTCCGGAGTATGGAATGGCATCAATGTGAGAGCCAGTTCCAACTGCAGAAAGATCTGGGTTATAGCCTTCCCTGCATATAGGAAAGCAAGACAAAAACATGGTCAACAAAATGAAAGTGTTATATAAAGAACAATGTAACCAAACTAAACAAGGCCCATCTCTGGGCTACAAGGACGAAGGAGGACAAAAACGGATAAGTACCAAACTACCACACCCAAAGAAGTTGGGAATCAGGGTTTTCCAGAGTTTAATTGAAACCCCAAGTTTATAACCGTACAATGTTAAAATGACAGAATTGAATACAAATAAAAGTTACAAGATTGGGGCATAGTACACTCACCACCGACCAAATATGTTACCAATAGCATCCTCTCTAACAGAGAGACCAGAAAGTCCCATCAAGTTTTTGATGAATCTGCAGTTAAACATTACCCAAAGAAAACAAAATTAGACACATAGCAAAGGTTAAATCTCAATATTTGTATGCATTACCAGAGTTCTCATCCTGTCATTATCCGCTATTATGCTCAATGTTTGGATTTGTTTTTATCACGGAAAAAAAAAACTATAAATAAAATTCTTACACTTACTCCAACTGCAACATATAAGATACATAACACACCATTGAGATGCAAAATGCAAGTAGCCTATTGCTCGTCAATCTATACATACAACATAAATGGTAAAGAATGCTGATATTCTACAATCAAGCAAAATTTAGTAAGAAATCTGAATGGATTGGCTAAAATTTAAGCTTAGTTGATTGATAGATACTGATATAATGACATACATACCTACGAGCCAATACATCCTTGTCAGAGTACAAGATCCTGGTAACTGATGGGGCAGGTGTATCCGAGAAAGTTGAAAGTTCATCAATCTAAAAACCAAATATTCACAAAATTAGCTCAGATATGAACAAATGAACACACCCAAGTTTCTCAAACAGCTTTATTTATGAGACACTTTATAAAACCCCATAAGCCAAAGTGACCAAGTTGGTAAAAGCCAATAAAGAAATTGTAATATTCGTCACATTTGATTAAGTACCTGTTTCTGCAAACTTCGAGTGTCAACGGATAGTGAAGAGACAGTGTTCTGAAAGCTCAAGTGTGGCTCGGGAATAGGGTAGCCAGAGAAATCCTCCATTGTTTTGATTGTTGGGTCTTCATCTTCATGAGCTAAGATTGTAGTGAAGGAGCAGAGAAAGAGCACAATAATTGCTGAGTGAGAGAATTTCAGAGACATGATTTTCTGGATGGGCTTTGGTTGATTGATTGGTGAAACTAGTTATAATTTTAAGATGGGGTTGTACCGCACGGCTGCCTAAGATGCCCTTGTGTGATTATTCATCCGTCGATGCCAATCTGTCACTGCTTTTGTTTTGTTTTGTGTATGGTTAGTGACACTGACCATGTCATTTTGTGGTCATATTGCTTTATGATTTTTTTTATAGAGAAAGTTAAAAAAAAAAAATTGACAAATCTTCAACTGGCTACTTATTTTGGTTCTCAATGCATCATAATTTTTACACTTAAAGTACATCATGATATTTTACTGAAATATTGAACTTGAAGGATTTTTCTATAAAATGTAAAGTTATCATGAACCTATGCGAAAGACCCTTCTTTTTAATCTCATTTGCTTTATGGTTTTTTTTATGTACAAATTGATCACAAATACTCTCAAAAGGTTTTACGAGATTGGTGATAAGAAAGTTCAGTTCTTTGATCCAATTTATATTTCTCTTTTTCTTTCTGACAAAGATTATTTCATTTAAACCTATGAATACAATCATGTGTTATCTAATGTTTAATGACTTTTAAGAAAATTTTTCATACAAGAATGGTTTAAATACTTTAAATTATCTTAATTAACTGACTTAACTTATATTTGCATTTTTACCATGACTTGCAGTTCGAAAATAAAAAAGCTTGATGCTTCTGGAAGAAAGAGAGAGAAAAAAAAGGTGCCGACTTTAATCGGTTAATCCATATGATCAAAAGAAGGCGGGAAGAGTCGAAGAGTCGAAGACCCAAAACCCAAAATCAAGGTTTCTCCTTTACCGAGCGTGTAGAGAAAGCTTTCAGCCTGCAACAATGGAGACCCCGAGCCCCAAGCACACGTGCTTAAAGCTCCAACTCAAAGAAGCTCAACAACCCATCTACGTTAAGGGCACGTGGTTCGAGTCCCGCTTCGACCTCTCCATCACCGACGGCCTCAACGCTTGGATCTGCCACGCGTCGGAAGAACAAGTGAGAGACCGAGCGGCTCAGTGGGATCAGCCGGTCTCGGAGTACGTGGCGTTGGCCGAGCGCTACCTAGGGTTTCAGCACCCAGACTCCGCCTACGGCTTCGCCGATGCCGGCGACGGCCACAAAAGAGTAATTAAAATTAGGGATTTTATTTTGGGGAAAATTGTGTTTATAGTGTATTTGTGTGTGTGATTGTGTAATTGTTGTTTGTGCAGTTGTCATGGACTTTTGAGAAGGAAGGGACCAAGCTAGAATGGCGGTGGAAATGTCAGCCATCGCCTAATAGTAAGCAAACCACAGCAGCAGTATTGGATTTTCTCATGGATGCAAATGTTGGGCTAAGTGTAAATTTCCTCCTTTTTGTAAATTTTTTTATATATACTGAAGCAGTGTGTTTTATGAACATGAATGATATGACTTTCAAGTGCTCTATACTCTATGTATATTTTGTTGGAATCTACCCAATATGAACTCCCTCTTTGAATTTTTGAAATTTGGTAATCAAAGATAAGTTGTGGTTTATGTTTTGGAAGAATTTTGTGTTTCTGAAGGAATGCAGTTGGGTCAACTTTTTCATATAAATGCCTATGATGTTGTGTCCATTTGATGTTACTTACACCTGGTCCTGATGCATTGGGTTTATGGAGAAGCCGATGTTGCATTAGACTGATTTTTTTAGGCTTCCAAATTTGTTGCTTTGGATTGTCTAATTTGGTTGCTTGTCTAATTCATGTTAGTATATGAATGTGTGTATGTATAGGAAGAAGTTGTGAGAAAAACTCAATCATTTGAGAGATTGAAAGTGGAAGCTGAGAAGTGTCTAGCACAGAGTGAGAAGCTTACCAATGAGAAGATAGAATTTGAATCCGCTATTTATGCAAAGGTGCACCATAATATACCTCTATGATCTACTCATCGATATTGTTTTTTATCTTTATGTTCTCAAAATGTTTTTTTATTTTGTAAATGGAGCTTCAAACTTCTTTTGCCATATAATACAATTGACAATCATTGCACTCTAGAGTGTGGTGTTCCGCAGATGATATACCCTTGTGAGAGTTGGTTTTTCATATGAAGAATGACCTGCAATGGTTTGGAGTCTAATTTTTGATGTCTTCGTTTTTCAGATATTCTTTAGTTTTGAACTAATCAGCATGATCATTCGAAATGAGTATTAGATATTTGATTGACTTGATTGTTTTCATCCAACTCGATCATTTAATTGAGAATTATCTTTGTGCAAGTAATTCTTTTTCTTGAATGTCTTGACTGAATTTTCCTTAACTTCTTCTAGTTTCTTGGGGTCTTGAATTCAAAAAAAGCTAAACTAAGAGAGCTTCGAGATAAGATTTCAAAACAAGAAATTGCTGGAAAACTGCCAGAAGAAGAGGAAGCGAGTTCAGACCAAACTGAACCTTTTGTCAGCAGTGATGAGAAAAGTGAGGATGAATCTTTGAAAGATCTTCCAGTTACCTCCAAGGATGTTCCGAGGACTAGGTCTCGAGGTCGGGGTCGAAAGAGGGCAGCGGACAATTAGTGTCCCACTTTTCAATTCTAAATCTCAGCATGTTTATGCAAATACCCGATCCTAGGATCTTTGCTTACTTTTGTTTCTACATGTCTATTTTGTATCTTGTTGTAGATTTTTTTTTTTTTTTTTTTAAAGTGTTCAGGTTTTTAGAGGCATACAAACTTTTGTAACTTCTGTCATGAAATGAAGATGGGCATCTAGAAGATGTTTTTTTTCTTCTCCCTAGCTGTGAGCTGTTCCAAGTTTTATATAAGTTCAGTTTAACTCCCGGTTGCTAATTTGCATCAATATTAGCAACTGGAAAAGGCAAATATAGCCATTACATTGTACACTGTTGAATCTTATATCATTGAATTGAAGAATACTACAATACTTTCTTGTGTTGCACGGTATGGGTATGAGCATGAATACGTAACGATTCATCTCAAAGAAAATCGGGAAGTGATTCAAGAGCTCCTTCACATTGTGCATCCTACAAAGAACTTCGAGTAACATTGAAATGATTGCATCATTAGGTGCTAAATCCCTCTTACGCATTACTTAAACAAGCTCTATCGCTTTGCGAACCTTATTTTCTCGAAGAAAACTCTGAATTACAATATTAAATGTAATGGGTAAGCAACCCTTTGAAAAATTGAGAGGAAAGAGAGCACGGGGTGTTGGTTCTTCGAAATGCATTCTTTGCAGCAGAAAAAAAGTTGAAATCTTTGGCAGCATATGAAAGAGCTCTTGTTTCTCTTTAACGTATTTCATCATGCAACTGTCTAGCTTTTTTTTTCTTTCTTCGAAAGGTATGTAACTGTCTAGCTTTAATGTATATACCATCATATATACTTTTCCATTATCTAAGTCAGCCGTTACTTTTAGTTTCCTATAAATACATGTTCATTATTTGTATTGATTTCATTGCAGGTTTACTTCAGTTCTTTGATTCAATCTCCAAAATTGCTGGTTATGTGAAATCAGAAGAAAACAATGTCTACAACGAGGGAAGGAACGAAGAAACCAAAGACAACAATAGAGCCTAGAGTTATTTCATGGGAGGAGAGAAAAACCCTTGCAGACAAGGAGGCTGAGGTCCTGGAAAAACAAATAGAGGATCTGAAAACATGGGTACTATATTTCATTCATTTTCTATTGTCTGGTTTTTCTTCTGTATACATATTATAGATGTTCGATTTTCACTTGAGCATGTCATAAATCATTTGGACTATTGATCACGTTGATTCTTACACCGTGAAACCAATGCACGGTCAAAGGCGTTGAGAGATGTTACATTGGTAAAACACAATCTGTGACATTAAAAGACTTAACATATGCATTTTTTTTCATCTCATTTTGACAGACCAACATGATAGATGCCATGAATGAGGAGCAGTTGAAGGAATACTTAAAGAACAGACCAGATGAGTTGAAGACAGTGAAGATCCACAAGAGCAACTCTAAGCAAAGAGTAAAATCACATATGCTTTTTCTACATTTTTTAGTGTATGTTTGCTTTTGGTTTTAACAAGTGCTGTGTACTGATATTGCAGATCCAAAGGGAAAAGCCTAAATGCTCAACCTCTAATGGCATTATGGCTTCGGTTTGGAAGTTCCACAAGGAAGAGGAACATGAGTAGCAAAAACAATTGTTAGAATTTTAGGACATAAATGAATTGTGTAATTGTTTGTTTGAATCATAATTGTCGTTGGCTTGTTTATATACTACATAGAATTGAGAATTTCATCAAAATAATTTAATTGAAAACTACAAAACAAAGTCGGTATAGCTAAGCATGCGTATTGTGAAAGTAATCAGGCAACAAAAATTCCAATTTTAGTGTTTGAATTAAGGATAGACCCCAGTGACTAGCTAAATGTACTTACTTCTAAATCTCTTATATTCAATGGGGTGTTAGTTGGATTAGTTCATATATTTGTTGTACTCCAAGTGTGGTCGTGGGTTCGAGTCTCTATGGTATATGTGAGTTTCCCCATAGCCTTTCTTTGGGGGGGGGGGGGGGGGGGGGGGGGAGAGAAAAAAAATCTTATTTTTCTTCTCCAAGAAAAAAAGTTGGAAAAAGGCAAAAGGAAAAAATTTTTTTTTAAAAAACCAAAAGGAAAAAATGCCCCTTTTTTTTTTTTGGGTTTTTTAAGGAATCTTTTACTTTACCCGCTTTTTATTGAAAATGAAAGGGTTTTTCCTCTTTTTTGAAAAATTTTGATTTTTTCAAAAAGGGAAAATTTTTTTTTTTTGGGCTAAAACCAAATTTCATTGATTAAGAGTGTAACTCTCTCCCCTAAAAAAAAAAATTTTATCAAAAAAAAAGAGGAAAAGTGTCTTATATAGGCAAAGGGCCCGTGCATGCAAGCTAGCACGTGAGGCCCCAAACACCTTCTCAGTCAAAACTTTCCTCTCTCTCTCTCTCTCTCTCTCGGGTTTTTAATTATTTTTTTGGGGTTACCTCTCAGTTTTGATTTCTCAAGCGTAGCGCTAGCGCAGGGCCGACGCGTCCATCATCCTTCTTAACAAATCCAAATCATCACTAGTGAGAACTGGCTTTTGCTTTCTCTTGATTTTTGATTTGGGTTCTTCAGAAACAGCTCACTCTTTTGCTGAATTTGCGTTGATAATTTCTGCTGAGAAAGATATAGAAGCTCATCATTCTCTCCGTGCCCAACTGTTGACTCTGTGCCAACCTCTCATCACCGCCATAAAGCAAACGTTCGAACGCCGTCAAATGAGGCTGCCACCATAGCCACAAAGCAAGCCGCTGCTGGTAATTTCATTCTCTAATTTTTCAAGAATTTGTATGCTTGCTTAACTTGAAATGCTAGGTTTCAATAACAGAAATTTGGGTTTTTCTCATTTTTCATTGATCGGTTTTTAGTACCCTTCCTCTGTTTTTGCCTTTTTTCTTCAGCTTGCATCAACCCCTCTTCGTTTTTCTCAACGCATGCCTCAATTGAATTCTGCTGATATTTGAATCCATTGCTTTCTCGGCCACCAACGAGAACAAGAACTTCAATTTCCAACTTGGTCTGGATTCTTCTATTTAAATATACGTCCTTTGTTTTTAGTTTGCTCTTCTGTTTCAACTCGCGGTAAGTTGATGCTAGTTGCCTGTTGAAGTTTTTTGCAATGCAATGGTGCAAGTAAGGAAGAGTAATAAGCATTAATGATGTGAGTCAATATGACTTGAAAGTAAAGGAAGTAACTGTTTTGTGTGTAATATATACACAGCTTTGAGTCTGTGGAAACAATCCATGGCTGATAGGAAGATTAGAAAGGCATTTTATTCACAGCTCTAGTTGCTACCATTTATCTACAGTGATCAGTTCTTCCAACAATCCAAATGACATCTTTTATCAAAGTTTAATGCTGTTCAGCAGCGACATTTCAGCTCTTATCGAAACTTTTTCCTTCTTAAAAAGGGTTCAGTATCATTAGACCTTTCTTACTGAGTACAATGGATTGTATAATTTTCCATTTAACATCAGAACCCCACCATGTAAACCATTAATTTATAGTATGACATTATTGTGTTTCATCTTTGGAAAGTAACAGATCTTGCTATTCTTTTTGTGTTTGTCTGCAGGACACTGTTGTTTGACTGTATGTAGCTTGTCCAAATTCTTGGGAATTAGAAACAACAATGCTTGCTGGAGTGAAGTTCATACCTCGAGACCAGATTGATAAAGTAGAGTCTATCCTTCTTTTGTTTTGTTTTCTTATTTGTTCTTTCTAAAGAGTAGATTAATAGATTTTGCTATTGGTAACAGGATGAGAATTCCAGTACTCCTGCAAAACAGAAACAGAAACAGAAGAAGAGGTCAGGTAGTCATGATGATAAGCCTAGGAAGGGAAAGAGGAGTTCTCGATATAGTAGTTCAGATGGTGAAGATCTTGAGAGAATAAAGAAGGGGTCTAGAAAAAAGTGGTATTCGTCTGATGAGTATTCATCATCGTCATATTCTTCGGGCAATGAAAGTGAGGGAAATTCTGATTGTGATAGAAGAAAGAGTCAGAGTAAGAGAAAAGGAAAGAGAAGTAGTGAGGATATGTCCAAGGATGAGGTCAGCTATAGGTCAAAGAAGAGATCGAGTAGTGGTAAAAAAGCATATATATCAGAAGATCATTCTTCTTCTCCTTCTGATGGGGAAGACAGTGATAGTTATTCTGATAGGAAAGAAAGGCGCAAGAAGGGTAGTAGAAAATATGGAAAGAAAAAGAGTAAAAATAGGAGTCACGGAAGCCTTGAGGATGAAGAATTCTCTGGTAGGTTATCTATCCGATTTTTCTAAAAGGTTTTTTTTAATCTAATGATATGATGTTGATCACATTCATGCTCCATTCCTTCATATAGATGGTGGTAGAGGAACTAGTCCTTCGAAAGATGGAGAAATTGCAAGGAAGGAAATTGGCTTAGAGTGGATGCTTAGACCTGAAGGAAAAACAGATAGAACACCTACAGTGATTGTTGAGGAGCAACCAAAGGAAACTCTGGTTGAGGAGGTACGCTTTCACCTTGTAAATCATGCATCTAACCTTTATAGTTGTAGTAGTGTTACAAATGGGCTGCTAAGTTTCTATTATTTAGCCAACATAGTCCTGTTTGTTTGGTTGGTAGTGGTCAGCAATGAGATGGCAGAGGAAAAGGTTGAGTAACCCAATTAATTGGGTGCAGATCAGCCATGACTGTTGTCCTTAACAAAGTGGTCATGTGCCACTGACATGATCACTTTTGTTAAGAAATTTAAACAGAAGTTATTATTTGGACTAACTAAACAGAAGATTGTTAGTTTAGGAGGTTAAGTGTCACATGTTATACAGTTCAAGGACTAAAATGAGACATGGGTTAAAACTCAGAGATTAGTGAAATTTACAACCCCCCCCCAAAAAAAAGAACAAGTTATCTTATTCTAAAAATAACAGGTGGTTTGTGATTCTTTTAGTTGAGACAATATATATTTGTTTTAGAAGAGAGAAACTAAATCTTTAGCTACTCATTTTGGTTGCTGTGAAAGGTTTTGTTTATGAAATTGTTTTTGTGTAGTTGTGTTATTCTGGATTTTAGTGCTGCCAGCATATAATATGTTTCTCTTCTAGCTTCTGCTCCAATGGTGGCTTAAATTGCATCACTTGGGATTTTTTTTGGGTCCAATATTATGCTTCCCTGCCTTTCATTTTCTTACAATTATATGGTTGTTTACTAACTGCACTTTATCTTCCCTGTCTGTTAGATAAAGAAGGTCAATCCCAGGGAATTAAATCCGTATTTCAAGGATGATGGAAGTGGTTATCCAGAAGATACAGATGAACCGAAAGCTGGTGCGGACCAACTTTTGTCTTCCTCTGTTGTTGGGGATGGAGGTGCAAGTTGGAGACTTAAAGCACTGAAGCGTGCGAAAGAGCAAGCAACTCGAGAAGGACGACGGCTCCAGGAGGTATGCTACCTTAGCTTTCTAGGTCTTAGCAAGCATCGCAAGTTCACTGCCTACCTTGTTTCTTTTTTTTTTTTTGGGTCTGAACCTTGTCTTTTTTAATGCATTGGAATTATACAGGTTGTTGGGGAGCGTTGGGGCTCTCTTGGTCAACTAACAGTCTCTGCGGCATCTAATAAAGCTGCCCAATCTCGTGCTCATCTGCATGCCATAAAAAGTAGAAAGAAAGGGCTGAGTGAGGATAACCAAGTAAGTTCCAACAATCAAAGTGACATGGATAGTAAAAAGGTATATGGGGGCTCTCTATTTAAAAAAAAATGCTTAACTGTGAAATTGAACTGAAATTTATCGGCATTGTTTTTTAGTTAAAAAATAATTTTTTTTCATTTTTCTGACATGCTAGTTGGATGTGGTTACTAGGACACTAGTCGGCACTACCTGAAGGATGTATCTCTCGGACATCCTAAAATGAGGGAGCCTAAAGTTCGAGATTCGTTATCCTGGAAAAAGCAAAAGAGTCGAGATGTTTCTACTAAGGACTCTGGTCTTATAGCGGAGGCAGTGTCTAGCTTAAATACGTTTTCCAACGATGGAAGCTTCATGTCTGAGGTTCTTGGTAAGCGGATTGATGATTTTAGTAGTCCTGTTTACGAAAATGTAGCAGACACTAGCAAACCTAGTGAAGTTAGTGCTGCATTTAAGGGTGAACTGAGTGCGAACCAGTTGGCAGCTAAGGCTTTTCAACTTCGTTTGAAAGGAAAGCATGAAGAAGCTGAGGAACTTCTGGTAAGAAACATGGCAATTACTCTCTCTCTCCCTCTCTTGATGGAGGGATATATCATGTGATTTGGCTTTATATCTTATAGCTAATATTTTAGTAGGTTGTATTAACCATACTCTGTCATGAGCAACAATTAAAATTTGATTGAAGTCTATTTACTCCCCAGTTTCTTGAGCAACTTAGGATAGAAGCCTTCCAACTTCTGATGCAGTGCAGTTATATAAAGCTAATATTTTAGGAGGTTGTATTAACCATACTCTGTCATGAGCAACAATTAAAATTTGATTAAAGTCTGTTTACACCCAGTTTCTGGAGCAACTTAGGATAGAAGCCTTCCAACTTCTGGTGCAGTGGATTTGACCCTTCTGCAGTTAAGGCTATTTAGGTTCTTAGTTTTGCTTCCCTTTGTTCACTGGTTCCTTCTTCAACTTTTCAAAATCCTTACATCATTGATGTGCTTGGATTGCACCCCTGCTGCTTTTGTATGCATCAAATTAATTTGTAAAGAAAGAGATAGCTATATTTACTTGTTTTGGGATAATTCATACTTTTCTTACGATTATTTATGTGAACGCACTTCTCTAACAAACTCATAGGATGTGGACAATAATCATTTATGGGGTCATGATCTTTTATTTTCTTCCTTCGTTTTTTCAGTTATTAACTGACTTTTTTTTTGTTAATAGAAAGAAGTAGAAAACATAAAGGCAAAGCAGGCTGATGGAGATAATTCAATTAGACCACAAAATGAAAGGAGCACAAGCAGGTAATGTTCAATAATTTTATTCTTGATTCTTTTTGCCTTTTATTTGTTTATTCTAATGCTCTTGTGCCGTAAATAAGGTGCAATTGTGTAAGAATTCATTAAGTTATAAAGAGGAACAGTGGAGCAAAGTAAGTATTTCTAACAGTGAACATGGATCAACTCTTTCGGTTCTTTTTGCAGTCCCTGAAAAGGAGTCTTCATTTCTTGTTTTATTCCAGTGTGCTTTATCATTTCTGTAAACAAACTACAATTTTAAGTATCATTAAAAGGAACTGGTGCAATGTAGCATTTGTGACATAAAACATCATAAAACATGGGCCAACTCTTAGAGGTTTGCTTTGCAGTTCCTGAAAAGGATTGTTCTTGTTTGTTTTTTCCTGTGCACTTTACCATTTCAGTGATTTGTTTATTTTTCACATATACTAGTAATTGTAATTATTGGTTGGAATTTTTGTTCTGATCACTAATCAGATAGCCTTTTATCTAGATATGTTAAGCAGGATGTGTCCCTTCGGCAGAAGAAAAAGGAGGATGATGCCGATATGCATCTAGCTCAAAGGATAATGCAGAACAAAAAATACAGTATATCTGGCCAGGCAGATGATGAATATGACTATGATGATGATGGTCCAAGCAGAAAGTCTAGGAAGAAACGGGGAAGTGATGATCATAAGGTCACCCAGAAGAACAGTTTTGCAAATCGTTTCTCCACTCAGCAAGAGCGTTGCCTCTTTTGCTTTGAGAATCCAAGCAGGCCGGCACATCTTGTTGTGGCAATTGCAAATTTCTCATATTTGATGTTGCCAAAGCAGCAGCCTGTTGCACCTGGTCATTGTTGCATTTTACCGATGCAGGTGAGCTTAATTAGTACTGGATTATAACTTTGAACTGGCTGTTTATAAAATTGTGAGCGGGTGTCATTTCTCAGAAGTAGAGACCCTAGGGATGTTTATATTTTAATTTTGTACTGGATTTGTCTATATTCTTTGGAAAGGATGGTGAACCTTTTTCAGATTTATGTGAAACATCTAAGTTGATTTGATTACTTGGGGATGCAATCTTAGTTCACTCTTTCTCTAATATTTTAAATGCTTTGTTATTATGTATTTGATTCCGATCTATATAATTCTCCACAGCATGTGCCATCCACAAGAGCTGTTGATGACGACGTGTGGCAAGAAATTCGAAATTTCAAGAAATGCCTGATTATGATGTTTGCAAAGCAAGAGAAGGAAGTAGTGTTTCTTGAAACTGTGATGGGGTTGGCTCAACAACGCCGTCACTGTATAGTTGAGTGCATTCCTTTGCCCCATGAAATTGCGAAGGAGGCTCCTCTGTATTTTAAAAAGGTAAGGATATGTTCTTATTTTTCTTTAAAATGCATTGATTTCTGCTGCTCGTTTGAAATGCTTTTACTTATTTTTCTGGAAAACTTGTATGATTTATTCCCTTATTTTCTTGAATATTAAGAATCAAGTGACATTATTCTCTATCAAAAAATCTGTCATGGTAAATTTAGATACATAGACGTGTGCATGTCCAGCTTATAGATTTTGTCATACATGATACACAGAGACTAAAATGTTATATACATTTTAGTCTATATTGTTGAATTCACATTCTAACTTTAATTTTTCTGCACCTTGAAAAAAAAAAAATCTCAGGCAATTGATGAAGCTGAAGATGAGTGGAGCCAACACAATGCAAAAAAACTTATCGACACAAGCGTGAAGGGATTACGGGGCTCAATTCCAGAGCACTTTCCTTATTTCCATGTTGAGTTTGGTTTAAATAAGGGGTTTGTCCATGTGATTGATGATGAAACACAGTTCAATAGCAATCTTGGGCTGAATGTTATCAGAGGCATGCTACAATTGCCTGAGGAAGACATGTACCGGCGCCGAAGATACGAGACAGTGGAGGCACAAAAGCAAGCAGTTCAGAGCTTTGATCAAGATTGGGCGCCTTTTGACTGGACAAAACAACTTCACGAATCCTAAAACCAATTTTTTTTTTTTTTTTTTTTTTGCGTTATTGTAGATATAGAGTATGGGATGACAAGGTTACTTGGAGTTTTTCACCTGAACACTTGTAATGTACTTGTAGCCATTTGGGCCATAGGTATACTTCTGCCTTAGTGTAATTCATCCTCGTAAAATATTTTAGAGAAATTTTATTGGATCCAAATTGGCTTGGAATTGTTTTGTTTTTGCATTTTTTCCAATTAATTTGCTATATTTGGTAAATGGGTCAAATTATAAAGGAAAAACTAGAAAGTCATTTTTGGTTCATGTAGTTTACCAATTTGGTTCTTGTAGTTTCACTTACGTAAATTTTGTCTTTATTTTAAATCCCTCGCAATTCAAGGACACGTTACAAATTCTATTAAATTCCCTCTAATTTTGTCCACAATACCTCTTCATGTCAGCAACGCATGCTTTTCTCAGAATTGAATGGAAATTTGGACGGAAATTTGGACTTGCTAGATATCTATAAGGGTTTGATTGTTAGAATTAAAATCACATGGACAAAAGTGAAAATTCAACAAACTATAAGGACCAAAAGTGATGTTTGCCAATTGTAAAAATAACCATTGAGCACCCGAAGGCCCAAAGGGTTTTTTTTTTTTGTCGAAAAGGCCCAATAGCTTTTAAAACCATATAAAGGTCTTTGACTTTGACTAGGGTTTTTCTTTTCACTGTTGATTTCCGTGGAGAGTACGCAGGCACAGAGAGAGAGAGAGCGAGAGACACGTGGTGCATTATTGTGCCTATAAATATCAACATAACATCATCATTCATCACCCGTGCCTTAGCCCTAGCCAAAGATAGACAGAGCCGTACACTCATCTTCAGCTTACAGTGGCGGTACCTTCATCTTTTGCCTTCAAATGGAATAGGGTATTTGAAGGCTCAAAATCAATCAATCAATCAAAGGGTTCATTCCATTTTTTTATACAATGAAATCACGGTCGAGAAAAGAACAGAAGATTCTTTCTATCTCTCTCTCTCTACTCTCTGCCGTGTTTCCTTGTATAAAGAGATGTACTGGACCCGTTCAATCACTTTCGTTTAACATGTACATGGAAGACAGTGCGTTTCTTCTATGAGCAACGAAGTAGATCTAATTCCTTTTGATTTGACAGATTGGATCTGATCTCACTGACGTTATTAACTATGTTTTTGTTCCTTACCCAATATAGTTGTGTTCTTGTTGTTTTTGTTGATGTTAGATAATTTGCAGTTACCCAGATGGATGCACATATTAGGTATGCTGTTTTTGTTGCTGCAATGGCAGTGCAGAAGCAAGCAAGGAAAAAAAGAAGAAGGGGTTTTATGCTTTTTGATCTATTGGTCATGAACCTAATGTTTGATTGTTAATATTTGTTGCCTCAAGTTTCACTGGATTTCTGGAATTGGTGGTAGAGCTTCGGTTTTATGAAACATCCTTTCAATCAGTAAGAATGAAAAGTTCTCAGATTTTCTAAGTTCTTTTTTGTTTTTTTGGACGAAGATTTTCCAAGCTCTTTGATTGTTATAAAGTAACATTCTTTCTATAAGTTTTGAACTTCAATTATATCAGGAAATGTTTTGGGATTTGAAAACAAATCCAACACTCATTTATAGAGAGAAAATAACTGTGTTCGAATTATTGGGGTGCTAAGTTGGGCAAAAATAAGAAAAAACCGAGTATAGCCGGGCGGCTCTACTTTTTAAAAAAATTTAAAAACCGGGTATAGCGGCGCGGCTATACTATTTATATAAAAAAGGACTCGCCTTGAGATTAGGCATCGACATCTACGTGTCAGAATAAGTATAGCCGAACGGGTATAGCCGAGCGGCTATATCCAGTAGTATTGAAATACGTATAGCCGGCCGGTTATTTTCTTTTCTTTTTTTAGTATAAGCGATAGTCTAAACTATAAGAGATGGTGGATTTCTCACACACACTACTATAATGTCATAGAGGTTCGAACTTGCTACCATTAATCTGCAAGACTACCCTAAACCCTAAATATAGGATGCCTCTCCATGACCATGCCCATAATACTTCTCCACCTCTCTCTCATGTTGAGTGCCAATTATTTAGAGACGTAAAAATAGAACTTTAAAAATAAGAACTTACCGGTAATATTCATCAATTCTAACAAATGTATAATTTGTTTATTTATTTATTTATTTTATAATTATGACAAAAGTATTACAAATTATGATAACATCAAACTTTTGGTGGACACCTCAGTGTCTAACACTCGATTAATTGTATCACAAAACATAAATAATAGGATTAAAAATTGTTAAAAGACTTCCTTCCCAAGAAAATGCTGACATGGCAAATAACTGTATTATCTTAACCAACCTAACTAATTCCAATTACAAAGAAACCCTCACAAACGATCAAAGATTCTTCCAAGTATCAAAGATAACTGTATTATCTTAACCAACCTAACTAATTACATGCAATAACTTCGCTTTCAGCCCCCAACTCTTGAATGTTAAAAGGCCAAAAGCCACACTCACCGCTTCATCAACCTTCCACAAGATTTCTGCTTAAACCCCTATTTTTCTTTTTCTCTTCATAACCCATCAATCTCCTCCAACAAAACCCACTTCCCAGAATTCAGAAAAACCCAATTCAGTTCATCAAGATCTCTGCTTTTTTTTTTTGCTTCTCCAATGTCGACTTCTTCTTCTCACCAAGAAAACCCTGAACCCAAGAAAGTCCAATTCCCATTGGACTCAACTGCGTACCAAATCCTCGATGAAATTGGCTTCGGCGTCAGCGCTGTTGTTTACAAAGCCATCTGTTTGCCGATGAACAACACAATCGTGGCAATCAAGTCCATCGATCTCGATCAATCCCGGGCCGATTTCGACAACATTCTAAGTGAAACCAAGACGCTCTCTCTTCTTTCACACCCCAATATCCTCAGCGCCTATTGTTCTTTCACTGTGGACCGTCATCTTTGGGTCGTCATGCCGTTCATGTCCGCCGGGTCTCTCCAATCCATAATCTCCTCTGCTTTCCCTGACGGCCTACCTGAGCCCTGCATTGCCGTCGTCCTCAGGGAGACACTGAACGCCATGTCGTACCTTCATGACCAAGGGCACCTTCACAGAGACATCAAGGCTGGTAATATCTTGATTGACTTCAATGGGTGGGTTAAAGTTGCAGACTTTGGGGTTTCTGCATCTGTTTCTGAGGCCAATTTGAGTGGAGAGTCTTCGATTCGGTTAAACGACGTTGCTGGGACGCCTTATTGGATAGCGCCTGAGGTGATACACTCGCACAACGGCTACGGATGCAAGGCGGATGTATGGTCTTTTGGTATCACAGCTCTGGAATTGGCTCATGGGGGGCCTCCTCTGTCTGACTTGCCTCCTTCAAAGTCTCTGCTTTTGAAGATCATGAAGAGGTTCCGCTTTTCGGATTATGAAAATCATCAGGACAAGAATTACAAGAGCAAGAAGTTCTCTAAGGCCTTTAAGGACTTGGTGGGTTGTTGTCTTGATCAAGACCCGAACAAGAGGCCCACTGCGGAGAGGTTGCTGAGGCACTCGTTTTTCAAGAATTGCAAGGGCTTGGATTTTCTGGTAAAGAATGTGCTTCTGGGTTTGCCCAGCGTTGAGGAAAGGTTCAAGAAAACCCGGGGTTTGGGTGGGCTGATGAAGGAGAAGGGTATTAATGCTGAGCATGGTGAGGATGAAGAGGAAGATGATGAAGGTAGCTCAGCGAGGCAGAGGGCTAAGCACAGAAGGATTAGTAGTGGGTGGAATTTCAATGAGGATGAGTTTGTTCTCGACCCTGTGTTCCCAGTTGAGCCTGAAGACGATTCTGCTGTGAAAATGGTTCGGTTTGGTGGAGAAACCATCATCCAGGATAGGGGAGGTGAGTGGAGTGAGTCGAATCCGAGTTCACCGGGTCGGGTTGGGGAGGAGGCCAAGAGTGAGAATGTGGGTGTGATAGGAGCTGAGAGGGAAGCAATGGCGGTGGGTGAGCATATGAGAATTGTGGGCTATACAGGGGATTGTTGGGTGGTGTTGGTGT